>NC_063190.1:30723011-30730511 GCF_017589495.1 Alosa alosa | reverse complement strand
CAGTAGGAGCCGTCTCTGTCCCTCTCGCTGTCCCTTCATCTCCTTCTCTTCCTGTTTTGGACTTGCGGCTTCTTTGATTGTACCTGAGTAATATTATAAATCTCTTTGATGAAGTGAATTATACATAGAGATTACATAAAGTGTTATGTGCCACCTCATGAATTCCTAATCTATCGCATTCGTACCTAAATTATTCATGCTTATTGCTGGGCTGAAAGTAACCCCGCCCACCCCACCCTGCTCCAGATGTGATTTGCCTGACTGAAGAGCAGCGAAGCAACAGACCGAGTTTACCGAGTCCGCTGCCAACGGGCGTGCAGACCCCTCCCACCCCTCCCCCTGCTTTATCTGACCACCGTAAATGCCTGCTGTCGCCCTCTGGTCACTCTGTGGGGATTTCTCTTCCCCACCAAGCCCTCAGGCTCCCCCTCACAGGCAGATGAGCAGGGGCTTTTTCCTCCATTCCATCTCTAGCATTTAGCACCAACAAGGCAACTCTGTGGGGCATCTTAACAGCAGAAAGCATTCCTCTCTCCTCTCCCCCACTCTCTCCTCCTCTCCCCTCCTCTCTCCTCTCCCGCTCTCTCCTCCTCTCCTCTCTCTCCTCTCCCCCACTCTCTCCTCCTCTCCCCTCCTCTCTCCTCTCCCCCACTCTCTCCTCCTCTCCTCTCTCCTCCTCTCTCATCCTCTCTCCTCCTTTCCCCCATTCTCTCCTCCTCTCTTTTCCTCTCTCCTCCTTCAATGCCAAGGCTACTCCCCTGAGCACAGCAACAGCAGCAGCAGCAGCAGCAGCCTTGGGTTTCCAGACACTGATGCCCCCCTCCCTCCACCTCAGTAATATTTCAGAGGGTAAACACTCCTCTCTGTGACTGGGAGAGTGCTGGGGAAGTGGTGGAGCCCTGCATGTTTCGGCTTTAGCAGAACAACGCCGCCATCCCCGACCCAGCCATGATCTAATGGCTCTGATAATGCCGCACAGGGAGGAGCACGCTAGCATGAAAAAGCACACACACGCACACACACACACACACACACACACACACGCTGCCAAGATCAGAGCTCTCATGTCAAGTGAAGAGTGCCCTCCACTGGCGGAGCGACCTACGTTTCTCAGAGAAGCCTTCACTGCCGTCATCAAGCACAATACACAGAGGCCACGGCTCCTAGGGAGCCTCAGACAGCCCGAATGAGCACAGTCAGTTCTGGTGACAGCAGCCTGGCAGCTTTACTGCCTTTGTATTACTGTGATGGAAGTATGATATCAACAAGTACACACACACACACAAACATTGCTACAAAGACACAGACACACCAAATTGTTACACACAGACACAAACCACACACACACAGGCACGTTCCATGCTCATGCTGCACCGTGTATTGCATTGATGTGTCAAACCAATGTGTTCAATGATGTGTGTGTGTGTGTGTGTGATAATAGCGTGTCGATGTGTAATGGCGTGTGGCAAGGTACAGGAGTCAGCGCTTTCTTTTGCCCAGTAGACCTCATACAGAACTGATGTGTGGAGACGTTCGTTCATTCTTTCCTCCTCAGCCATTTTCAACCAGCCTCATTCTCCATGTGCTGTGAGATGGAGAGGTGGATGGAGCTGAGCTGGGCTGGGCTGGGTGGAGGGGGTTAGAAGCAGCGGGGGAAGAGCCATCGATTTTGGAGGGATGAGATTTAGGTGTGATGGCTGAGTGAGGACGAAGGTGAGTCATTATCACCGATACTGCAGATGTCTGCATCCTCCTCACAGAAGGACAGAGAGAGGGAGGGAGGGAGAGAGGGAGGGAGAGAGAGAGGGAGAGAGAGAGCAACAGAAAGAGAGGTGGCTAGCACTATGAGCTGTGTGCAGAGGCAATGCTCTCTGTACTCCCATAAGCTTGACAGATGCATTAACTTGCTCTGCAATCATAGTCTCTGCCCTCTGCACAGCGCTGCCCTTAAGTTCTCCTCACAGCAAGTACACACACATGGTCAAGGCCTTTCTGGTGGTCCTAATGCACTACACGCCTTTCTGGTGGTCCTAATGCACTACACGCCTTTCTGCCCCAGAAGGAGTTCTCAGAGCCCTAAAAGGTCATGCTGGGAAAATCTTCCTGTGCAGTACCTCTGCTTTCATAGCAGTTGTTGTCTCCCCACAAAAATACTAAATGTTGCACTGATGGGGAAACCCCTCTGTGCATTTAAAATGTTGTTCCAGGGTCCTTTGAGATGTCTGAGATGTGTACACTCTTGGCAACCCTTAGACATATTAAAAGAACGTGTTCAAACATGGTCTATGTTTACTGAATTTGTTTTTTGCATGTGACGCATTGTTTATATGATTACTAAGGGTGCTATCTAGAAACTGAGAGCTGCTGATGTCCACATGTCTGCATATCTCTCTGTGTGGAGTCATACGTGGTATTTTAAACTCCTTTAATGACTTCTGTCTGGAGTGCAGCTATCAGTGCAACTAAAATATCACTGACTAGGTATGTGTGGAGTTCTCTGCTCTCACTTTCACTCTGAATCTTTGTGTCTGTGTGTGTTTTACTGAGGTAACGTAATGCTATCCGTGTTTTCCCACAGCACTGAACCTGCTCGGCCTCAACTGGCAGCTGAAACGCACTGACGGGCACCTGGTGAGCACCCGCCTCAGCACGGCCATCGCGGGCATCGGCGACGTGGCAACAGTGCCCTCCGGAGGAAGAGGTAAGAGCCCCCTGACAGGTTCGGGCAAAACTGACCAAACGCACGCACACACGCACGACCGACCGAACGAACGAACGAACAACATGGCGGCCATGAGCCCAGGCACGACGCAGAGGACAGAATTCATTACAAAGGAGCCTTTTCAAGTCCGCTGAAAGATAAACTTTAAATTGAATCCGCCGACGCACAAAGGCGCGCTGGTGTGATAACGGTGAAACGCCATATTGCCCCCCGCGGTCGCGGGGACATGTCTGGCCACGAATGAAGAATGTCTTAATTTCTCTGAGCGGCATAACGAAACCGTCCTCCACGCTGCATCTGTCTGATCCACAGCAAGGAGGCGGCGAGTGGGCGGCAGGCGCTGTGAAATCGCTTTGGAGTCGAGAGAGCTGTGAACTCTCTTTTTCTCCCTCTCTCTCTCCTCTCTCTTTCTTTCTTTCCTTCTTTCGTTTTCCTACCCGCCTCTGAAGTTTTTTTACCTACTCTCTCTTCGTTACCCACACCGGCTTGCTTGTTTGGCTTTGATAGTGGGAGGGTGGAGAATCTTGGCAAACTTGCCAGTTGGCGTCTCTCTGTGATGAAGATGCGGCTTGTGATAGCAAGAAGTATACACTGGGCTCTATCACAGGCTCTTGTTTATTATGCCGTATGCATAGCAGCCTAACACTAGGAAACACCAAGATGGAAGACTTTCACATTTCAAGAGAACTGCTTCCACTCGAGATCTAACCGATAAACACTGTCGATGTGTGGCTCTTGTAGCTCCACCAAGCCTGTACTCTACTTTGAGGAGCTTTTTTTCCCGCCTCGCCTCCCCACAGGGACACCATCTCCTCTATTTGCAGGGCCTCAGTAATATTAATGAGTGGTGCCAAACTGACCTCCCATATGAGCTGCAGGCAGGCGGGTGGGTGGGGGTGTGGAGTGGGGATGGGGGGTGTTGGTGGGAAAGGCGCGGAGCAAGGGTGGGGGGGTGTAGGGGGTTGGTGAGTTTTTAAGCTGTCATTTATCATCGACTCCCCCCCTGTCAGAGGCTGCTTCTCCTGGAGTAGATCGGAGCTGACTGGTGCAGAAATGGCATCTCCTCCACCGCTGCCGCTGCTGCCGCCGCGTTGCTCTGAGGCCTCACGCTGCTATTTTAAATGCAGCCCGAGGATGTGCAGCCAAGGAGGCGAGAGTGTGCCGGCGCTTATCGGCTCCCATCAGACACGGCCAGCCACACGCAGATTGACGCACAGCACCCGCCACACTCTGCTCTGTGTCTCCCTGCACTGCGGGATGTGTGTGTGTGTGTGTGTGTGTGTGTGTGTGTGTGTGTGTGTGTGTGTGTGTGTGTGAGTTATCATTATATGCCAATGTGGTATAGTGTATGTGTGTGTACAGTATGTATTTGTGTTTGGATATTTGTGCATTTCTGTGTGTGTGTGTGTGTGAGTTATCATTATATGCCAATGTGGTATAGTGTATGTGTGTGTACAGTATGTATTTGTGTTTGGATATTTGTGCATTTCTGTGTGTGCATGCCTATGAGAGTGTGTGTACACAGGTGTGCTCAGGTATAGCGGGTATACATTTTTGCTTGTTTGCTGACTTCCCTCATCATCCTATAGAGATGTAGCGCTACATCTCTAGAGCAGCAGTCTGAATCTGTGTGTGGGAGCCAGTGCGCAGTGAGGAGGGGGCAGAGCTGAGCCCCCCCCCAGTCCCCTGAGACTGCAGTGGCAAACAGGTGTGGGATTTCATGTTGCCCCCCACACCCCCCAACCTTTCACTCCTCACCCGTCTCCAGGGGTATCAGGCATTAATGTTGCATGTGCCCACCTCGACATGCACGAGTGGGGTGGGGGTTGGGGGTGGGCATGAGTGGGGGAGTTGGTTGAGTTGACAGCTTCTGTTTGTGCAAGGGACGATGCTCCTTCGCAACTCTCTAAACACACACACAAATACACACACACACACACACACACACACACACTCTCTTTCACGAGTCACAACTGACGAGCTGTGCACTGCATGTGACTGTGATGGTGATTGGAGTTTGGCTGACACATTCTCCGCCGAAAGTGTTTTCTTTAAGCCTCTCGTTGTTTGGTGGCAGTTCCTTTCTCTGCTCACCACGCCCCTTGTTTAAGAAAATGGACAACGTGACAGGGTTTAGAAAATATGGGTAGTTGTGGTTTGGGTTAGCATAGATTGGATTTCTATTTATCGTCGTTAGGTAATGTCTTTTGGAGCAATTACCTATACAAAGGGTTTCTAAAAATAATGGTTTTATTATTTTAATGATACTTTGATAATGATGCTGATTTTTGTAATGGCTACTTAAGTGTCTCTCTCTCTCTTGCTCTGTCAAATAAATTTAAATTCATATTCAAGTGTGTGTTGGTGTATTTGCACCCCAGTGTTGTCAAGGCACTATAATTTGTACTGTCACAGTGATGAACAACAGAAAAAAAGAAAAGAAAAGTAGAATAAGCAGCGAAGACTAAGAATAAGAAGCGTGTCCGCTCTCTCTCTCTCCCTCCCTCTCTATCTCCCTCTGCCTCTCCCGGTCAGGGCCATGGATGTTCCGGAACAGCAGCATAAACATGGGCGAGCTAGAGGTGGGCCGGCGGGTCAGTCAGGACGTGCCCCCGGGCGTCTTCTGGAGGTCCCTGCTGCACCTGCGCCAGCCGCTCTTCCTCAAGTTCAACATCTCCCTTGGCAAGGACGCGCTGTTTGGCGTCTACATCCGCAAGGGGCTGCCGCCCTCCCATGCCCAGGTGCCCACCCCACTTCCTGTTTCCTGTTCCATCCAACACATTTAAACCTGTGTTCCAAAACAGAATTAGCATAGTAAACAGATCCTTGAATACCACTTCTCTGTCTTTTTCTCTAAACACTACTTCTCTCTCTTTCTGCGTCTCTGTCTCCCTCCTCTCCCTCTATCTTTTTCTCCTTTTCTCTATTTCTCTTCCTGGCTCTCTCTTTTTCTCCCTATCTCCTTTGGCTCTTGCCTCTCTCTCTTTCTCTCTCCTGCTCCCTCTCTCTGTCCCCTCTCTCTCTTTCTCTCACTTTGTCCCTCTCTCTCTCCGTTGGCTTGTGTTTCGCTCTCTCCCTCTCTGTCCCTCTCTCTCTCTCTCTCCATCCCTCTCTCTCTCTCTCCCCTTTGGCTCTTGTCTCTCTCTCTCTTCTTTGGCCTTTCTCTCTCTCTCCGTCCCTCTCTTCTCTCGTTTGGCTCTTGTCTCTATCTCTCTCCATCCCTCTCTCTCTCATTTGGCTCTTGTCTCTCTCTCTCCCTCTCCGTCCATCTCTCTCTCTCTCTCTCTCTCTCTCTCTCTCCATCCCTCTCTCTCTCATTTGGCTCTTGTCTCTCTCTCCCTCTCCGTCCCTCTCTCTCTCTCCCTCTCTCTCTCGTCTTTGGCTCTGGTGTCTTGGCAGTATGACTACATGGAGCGTCTGGACGGTAAGGAGAAGTGGAGTGTGGTGGAGTCCCCGCGCGAGCGGCGCAGCATCCAGACGGTCATCCTCAACGAGGCGGTGTTCGTGCGCTACCTGGACCCGGGCACCTGGCACCTGGCCTTCTACAACGACGGGCGTGAGAAGGAGGGCGTGTCCTTCAACACCGTGGCGCTGGGTGAGCCGCCGGGCACTGCCCTGCAGGGGGGGCAAGGGAGGGGGGCGGAGGGTGCCTGCCCCGTCCTTCTGTTGGGGGAGGAAGTCCATTCAAGTGGAACAAAAAAATAAACAAGGGAGAAAAAAAAACACAAAACACAAATAAAGGCTGTACAAAAGGTGCCTCGACAAGTGCACCTACTGTATGCGCTATTAGAGGTTAATGGCATGGCCTATGCGTTATTAGAGGTTAATGGCATGGCCTCATCTGCCATGCTTCAGTACATGACAACAACAAGGTCAAACAGCCTGAATAGCACTACGAGCCTGGCTTGTATAAACATCGTCAGTCAACTGGAGTTTGAGCGGGGAGTTAATGGCTCCAAAACGTGATTTAGCTCCACGTGAGCGAGACACTCAGATGGTTTGGGGGTGGCGAGTGATGTGGTTGCGCTGCATATTTGCTTAAGTAAATGCTCCTGTGTGCAGTGCAGATGTCAGGCGCATGTAAAATGCATGAGGTATGAAGAGGAGGCTGCGAGGTGGAAAACGTGTGGTTGAAGCAGGTAACCCTTGGAGACGCTTCTTCAGTCCCTCGGCCTCTCCTCCTCCTTCATCTTCCTCCTCTTCTTCACACAGCACAGCGACTCCTCACAAAGCAAAACAGAACAGCAAACATAGCAAAACAAATTGGGCTATACTTCCCCCCATGGCTCTCCATTCAACTATTTATAAAAAGAGAGCTCTACAGCGCAAAAGGCCCATTGCACACCCACAAATGCACACACACAACCACACACACAACCACACACACACACACACACGCACGCACAAGCGCACACAACTCTACCGCACTCAGAAGATCTCTTGTAGTTGGTTGAAATAACTTCCATCTCAAGCTCAATTGAGACTGTAAAGCCAGCTAACACTGAGTCTATAGACAAGGCGTGGATGAGGTCTGTGAGATACACCCCTGGAGTGGGGTATTCATTGCCACGTTAAAGTGTGTTGCGAGCTAAACGCTTCACAGCCGCTTTCATTGAAAACATGCAGTCAATATTCCCCCTACGATCCTGAAATGATATATTGAATGGCTTTGTGGGTGTTAAGTAGTGGTGGTAAAGTGTGTGTGTGTGTCTGTGTGTGTGTGTGTGTGTGTGTGTGTGTGTGTGTGTGTGTGTGTGTGTGTGTGTGTGTGTGTTTTC
>NC_063190.1:30543011-30720511 GCF_017589495.1 Alosa alosa | reverse complement strand
ATATGTTTTATTTTGTATTTCTTTTCATTCTATGTAAGGTAAAGCTTAAGTCTAGACATTTCTTGCTCTTTCTCAGTCTTTCTGACTGCTTTGGCATTGGTAATAAAAGTGACCTACTTGTCATGGCAGTAAAGCTCACTGGAATTAAATTGAAATGAATTCCTCTGAAATATTCAGTCAGAAAAATGTATATTTTTGGTATGTACCCCACACACCTGGTAAAAAAGGACAGGGAAGTATCCTTGCTCTATATGAACACCAGTTGTGATTTATTCCAAGCTGTGCTTGTATCCCTTGCCTAAAGGAAAGACCTTGATCTATTTACATGATATTTCTGCTGAACAAAGGCGCAGCATGGTATCAGGAGAAAAGAACGTTCTTGCCCGTTGAACAAGAAGAAATATGTGTGGAAAGCATTTGTTTTCTTCTGTCAGTGCACATGACCAACGCATACTGACTTCTGTGAAAAGATTTATAGATCTGATTCTTAGAATCTGCACCATCCTAATGACCCACCCACTATTCCTCCTCCACCCAGCTCTATTCATGCGATTTTCTCACCAGGTTTTCTCCATCCCCTTACCTGTGCGTACGTCAGCTCACAGTGTGTGTGTGCTTGTAAGCTTGTGTGTTTGTGCGCAGTTGTTTCTGGTCTCAGCAGCAGTGTCTTTAAGAGTGCACTTTCTCTTGGTTCTCTTCCTGCCCACTGTATCTGAATAGCTATTTGTGAATGCTCTGCACGTATGGAAGATTCTGGACTCTGTTGCCCCAGAGAAACATGCTCTTTCAGAGAGGTGCTTAGAAACACTCGCTCTTGCTTTTGGCAGTTAGCAGTAACAGGCCTGTGTCATTGTTTTCGTACTCACAGTTGATGGATAGAGAGGTGCATGTGTAATGGCCATGGCTCTTACGCCATTTACTTGTGTTCTCACACTGGTTTTGGCAAATCGACGTAGGTGTATAAGAACATTTACCGTTTTTTCTCTCTCTCTCTCTTCCTCGGTGGTTGTCACAGCAGACAAGGGCAGAGGAGACTTTGCCTGTGTCTATTTCTGAAGTTCCAGTCTGTTCTTTTCATAGGAATATTAATGGCTTTGGCCTTTCAGTTCTCGTTGCCCAGCAGTTGGTGGGCATACTAATGAACAGGTCGTAGTAGTCACACCACACACACAGCACTGCAAGGGGAATACTAATGCCTCACCCTGGATCCTCACGTTAGCCACGCTCTCATGCCTGGAAACAGCACACTTAGGCTCCACGTAGCCTGCTCAAGTTAGCTACGCTTTCATGCCTGGATACAGCACACTTACGCTCCACGTCGCCTGATCATGCAAAAATCAAGAGACAGCAAAGGCATGAAAGATTATAATTGCAAAAGTGATTATAATTGCTTCCAAAAGTGATATTTTTTGCATACGATGACTCCTGGTAAAAATACTACTGAATATTATATGATATTAAATAGGAAATATGTGTCATTATAAGGAAAGCTCTACTAATAACTGACCATATATGGCCCTGTCACTGTCCATAATAAAAGAAACGGAGGTTGCGAAGAGGAGAGGAGTTAACAGAAGGTGTGTTATTGTAAAAGTAGCGTTCCTACTGCGGTTATGGAATGGATAGAGGCAGCCAGTCAGTCTATCAGCCGCTGGTGGGGAATGGTTTATCCCAGCGCCCGCACGGTGCATCGCGTACTGCTCTGCAGTCAGTGATTGAATATGTCACATCTCCCCTGTTGATTGTGAGCCGCTGATTCGACGTCGCCGGGGCCGCAAATCTAATAAGGATCTGCTCTAATGCAATTTACCAGCGTCGGCTGGAAGCCCGCGGAGTCAACCGGCGATCGATACATCATTATGGATATTTTGTCTGTTGTCATGAGCTCAGAGGGAGACATGCATCAGGCTGCCTGTCACACGGGCGCACAGCTGACAAAGCTGTTTACCACCCCCACTCTGACCTCTGCCTTCCGTTCAAAGTAAATCGGCACTAAGAGGGCATGCCGGTCCAGTTTCCAAGATCCCAATGTTAACTGTGTATATGAACATGTTATGATGATAAGAGCTCAGCATGGGTCAGCTAAAAGAGAAAATGCATCACCTTCTGTTTTCTAGTTCAGAGTGCGTTTGTCCCTTTTTTAATTAAAGATTTTGTTACGTATTCTTAACACACTTTGTCTCTAGTTGGATCCTCTTTCAGATGGATGTCAGTTTGCTGTCACAGAGTTTATTGGAACCATTTTCAAAGATGATCTCTTAGGTCTTAAAGACGTTCTCTCCGGGTGGTTCCTCTTTCAGACGGATGCCCGGGCCTGTGCAGTGGGAACGGACAGTGCACCCTGGCGCAGAACAGCTGGCACTGCGAGTGCCACACCGGCTGGAGGGGCCCCGGGTGCAGCGTTGCCATGGAGATCACTTGCTCCGACAACAAAGACAATGAAGGAGGTGAGACGATCAGCAGAGATGGGGTTGGTTGGATGAGCCAATAAAAGGGAAACCACTCCACATGAATGCACTGATAATGATGAATTGCTGCATCATCATGCGTAGCTTAGAAAATTAGCATTTCTTTTTTTGGAAGAACAGTTTGACGGTTTATTGGCCAAATGAATCACGGCAAAGTTCCAAATGTTGTCCTCCATCTGGCAGTGCATAGGAATGTGATTTATGAAAATGGAGCCATCCGTTTTGCATGACTCAGTTACAGTGCTTATCTGCTTCCACTGAGACACAGAGAACCCCCTGTCTGATCAGAGAGATGCCGCCCTCAATACACACTCACACACACACACTCACACACACACACACACACACACACATGCTTATTTTGGGCTAGCAGTGAGTATGAGTTGTTTCGAGCCAAATAACCCGCATCACCCCCCTCTACAGCATAGCCTGGTGCTCTGACGGCTTTCCTAGCGAGATCATCCCCAAGACACTCAGGCTGGATGCTTTTATAAAGCCTGTAGCCACTTTGAACTCTTTCAAGTTGTCATGGTTACATAACATAGAGATAGAGGGGCGGTTGGGGGGTGGGAGTGGGGGCTTGTTTTCCTGTGTTCCTTCTAAGCCCCTCCATCAGACCGACCAGCCCCCCAAACCCCCCCCGACACAAACACACATACACGCACACACACACACACACAAGCCTCACAAACTTCTATCGATTTAGAAATGTGACGGAGGATTTGGATACTTTGTAGGCTTCGGTCTCCAACGGAACTGAGAGGTGATTGAAAAGGTGCCTAAACGCAGACAAGTGCAAGCCTTTAATCTCTCATCTCCCTCGTCACCTGCAGAGGAGCCTAAAGGGTAATGTGTTCAGAAGGCAGCGAGGCTCTGATTCACAGCGCTCTCTTTACAGGCTCCCCATTAGCGCTCTTAGCCAGTATATATTTTTACATGTTCTCCTCACTGTTTCAGACTCCCTGGAGATGTGGCAGCTTAGGGGGACAACAAGGGTGCCATTATTATCTCTCTCTCTCTCTCTCTCTCTGTCTCTCATCTCTTTTTCTCCTTGCTTGTTATCTCTCTCTCTAATGATAAGCAACCATAGGTGCCATAAGCTGGCCTGATAGAAGATCAATGCTGTAAGTCAGAGAGAAACAGAGAGATTAAAAGATTTGCGGGGAGAGGGTTGTCTTGGTTTATGAATGTGTTTGTTTTGAAAGGATAACTTGTTTGGGCAGAAGAAAAAGCAGTGTGTTTCCTTAGAGAGCAGCCATCTGTAACTGCAGTGTGTGTGTGTGTGTGTGTGTGTGTGTGTGTGTGTGTGTGTGTGTGTGTGTGTGTGTGTGTGTGTGTGTGTGTGTGTGTGTGTGTGTGTGTGTGTGTGTGTGTGTGTGTGTGTGTGTGTGTGTGCGTGCGTGTGTATTTGCCTGTCTGTTTGTCTGCAGATGGACTGACAGACTGCATGGACCCCGACTGCTGCGCTCAGAGCGCGTGTTCAGCCAATCCGCTCTGCCGCGGGTCACGCGACCCCCTGCTGGTCATCCAACAGAGCGCGCCTCAGCCCCCAAAAGTGCAGCCCTTCTACGAGCGCGTCAGGATGCTGGTGGGCAGAGATGGGACCCACATCATCCCAGGAGCCAACCCCTTCAACGCCAGGTGACCCATCCACCCACACCAGTTTCCTCTAACTGAAATGACCTCTTTCAATCATAAAAGTGAAGGATAGCCTGTTCCTGGACAGAGCATAAACAGATTGTGCTCTTTCTCTTCACAGCCTGGCATCTTTGATACGTGGGCAGGTGCTGACCACAGATGGGACTCCTCTAGTGGGTGTCAACGTGACATTCGTGAAGTACCCTCAGTACGGCTACACCATGACCCGACAGGATGGCATGTGCGTGCTTCTCACACCCACTCGAAGGGCTTCAGAGCTCCTGTCACACTGAATCATGTTTCAGAGCAGGGGGTGGTTTGTTTACTTGGTTTGAAAAATGTTATGAGACAGACTAAAACTGAATTTTGTATAAACATTGTTGGTATGGAGGAGGGTATGTTGGATACATATGCATACTTATACATACATACTGTTTATATACTGCATATAAACATTGCAACCACGCAATGTATAAATATTGTCAAGGAAATTTATGATTGTGACCTTTGTAAGATGCCGTCATCTTTTTGCTGTCGGCAGGTTTGACCTAGTGGCCAATGGCGGTGGCGCTCTCACCCTGCGCTTCGACCGCGCGCCCTTCCTGAGCCAGGAGCGCACCGTGTGGCTGCCGTGGAACCGCTTCTTCGCCATGGACACGCTGGTGCTCAAGACGGAGGAGAACACGTTCCCCAGCTGCGACCTGAGCGGCTTCGTTCGGCCCGACCCCGTGGTGGTGGCCTCGCCCCTGTCCGCCTTCTTCAGCTCCAGCCCCGGAGAAAAGCACATCATCCCCGAGACACAGGTGTCCTCCCAGAACCACCTCCACCAATAAGCTCTTTAAGGCGGGGATCACATCAGCCAGCAGCAAGCGGCAGCGGCAAACGTAACGCAATGCTCAGACCATAATAAGTTCTATCTCGTTCCTAAGCAACACAAACGGTTTGTCAATTGAATACGCTCGCGTTGCGCTTTGAAAGTTGAACCAAGTTCAACGCTCAGCTTGTTCAACGCTAGTGTTACGCCAGCGTTGCCACCGTTCCGCTGCTGAACCATAGAGAACAATAGGAAACCTGCCACCGTTCCGCTGCCGAACCATAGAGAACAATAGGAAACCTGCCACCGTTCCGCTGCCGAACCATAGAGAACAATAGGAAACCTGCCACCGTTCCACTGCCGAACCATAGAGAACAATAGGAAACCTGCCGCTTTTCGCTGGCTAATGTGATCCCCCCTTTAGTTGCTATGTATAGGGTTTTTTGCTGTTAAAATAACGTTAAAACTAGCATGCAACCCAGTCAGACAGGCCGGTTCTCTTGCTCTTTGTACCTCATTCAGCGCAGTAGTAAATACAATGCAAGTGAATGGAACAGTGCTAAATGTAATGATGCGTTCATGACAGCTGGAGAATTGCAGAATTCCACACATAGCCCCTGTCATCTTCCTCTGACTGCCGTCAGTCGGGATGAAAAACAGATGCTCTAGCCCACTTTATGTGGACGAGACGCTGTGGCGATTAAAGGCACGATTACTGATTACGCCGCCGAGTGGCATGTAATCCCCAGTAGTTTCCTCTCCCCGGAAGCTTCTGTGTCTGACTGTCTGTCACATATTAATGAAGTAATGCATTATGAAAATATGTGTGAATGACACGCTTTCCTGTACACAGATATTCTCACTGAGGACGTCTCGGCATCGGACGTGTCTGTCTCTTGACTCGCGCTCTCTCTCTCTCTCCCTGTCTGTCTCTGTCTTCCCAGGTTCTTCATGAGCAGGTGGAGATCCCTGGAACCAGTCTGAAGCTGCGCTACCTGAGCTCCAGGTCTCCGGGCTACCACTCCCTCCTCAGGGTCACCATGACCCAGGCCCTGGTGCCCCTCAGCCTGGCCAAGGTGCACCTGATGGTGGCCGTGGAGGGCCACCTGTTCCAGAAGTGGTTCCACGCCTCGCCCAACCTGGCCTACACTTTCATCTGGGACAAGAGCGATGCGTACGGCCAGCGAGTCTACGGGCTCGCCGAGTGTGTGGGTGAGTGACACACACACACACACACATCTTAACGCCGATCTCGTCACCATTGACCCGACATCAGTATCACGAAACTCATAGATGCAATTCAACGCTCACCAGCTTTGAATCATCTCCTCCTGCAGATGCAGTTTCACAGAAACCCACTTAGCAGTGCCTCTGCCCCTGGGCTCTGAATCCATTTGATACGCACAGAATGAAATGAATGTGTAACCATTTCTAGATCGATGATCAAATGCTTAATTGAGTTCACGCCACCAGATGCTGTGTAGGTGTGCGAGGATGTCAGGCCCTCGGGCCGTGCACATTCACACTTGCTGTCAGTTACCACCAAAGCATCAGATTAAAACGAGTGCCATAATTAGCATCTCTCGACAGCCGAGCTGATGTGTCTGTTGACTCCCGCTTGTGTGTTCACTGTGTGTGTTCAAGGCCAGTTAACAGTGGCTGTCAAAACATATATTTGTGCCCACCTGCATATGTGTACATATATGTGCGACACATACAGTACATGTTAAAGTTCACTGATATTTAGCAGCCACTTTTATCCAAAGCGACACAGATCGCTTTGGCGGGTTCGAGTATCTGACTGATCTGGTCTGTCTGTGGCATTACCGCTGCTTGTGTGGATGTGTGTGGGTGTTGATGTGTGTAATCTGTATATTCACGTGGGCAAGTGTATGTTTTGTGTGAGTGTGAGCACACATGTGTGTGATTGTATGTACAGATGTGTGTGAATGTTTGTGTGTGTGTGTGTGTGTGTGTACAGGTGTGACATGCAGATGTATGTGATTGTCAGTTGTTCCATAATTGTTGTGTTGGGCGTATATATTGTATGTGTATGCCTGGCTGGTGACCGCTGGTCTCTCTGTGCCGTGTCCAGTGTCTGTGGGTTTCGAGTACGAGACGTGTCCTAGCCAGGTGCTGTGGGAGAAGAGGACCGCGGTGCTGCAGGGCTACGAGCTGGTGCCCTCCAACCTGGGGGGCTGGTCGCTGGACAAACACCACGTCCTCAACGCTCCAAGTGGTACGACTGCACACGTGCCAAACTTACATTGCCTCTCCAGTGCAGCACAATTAGAATGATGTATTAACCGCACCAAGGCCATAGATTTTAGTGCCAGGGACCAATAGTTGAAAATTGTTACTCACTGCAAGTTATTCTGCAGGAAAACATTAGCTAAATAGATACATGTAAATGCAAAACTCAAACGCTCATAATCTATGTGCTGACACTTAAGACGGATCCTATAGGTATAGACCTCCAAGAATTATCATGTGGTTCTCTGAACAGAGATTCAGACAGCCACACAAACTTTTGTTTTATTCATGCGGTTATGTTAGTTGTGTAGTTCTTTAATATGGAAGAAAATAGCTGAATGGGGAACATTTGAACATTTGAGCTGGCACAGTTCACCTCACAGTTAGAACCACACCAGTGCTATTGAAATCCATCTACCAAATTGGCATGTGTCACTGTGACATGGCGTGAGAGTAATCCCATTTAACTGCACCCTGACAGCATCAAACTGACACAAGGTCTTAGGAGAGAAAGGGCACAGAAAGCTTTACCAAAATAATGGGCAGGTTCACACTCCCACTTTTAAGTGAGTCAACTGAGACTTGGGATCCATTTTCAAAGTTGTTTCTGGTCATTATTCTAGTTTTATCTGGAAGGAGTTCTTTCATGCAGAAAAAAAGCATTTTTGTCTCTTGTCAGGGATCAGGGATAAAACATTTGTTAGAATGAAGACTTTGACGTTGTGCTTTCTGTGTAGTGCACTCCTACATAGTTACTGTGACTTTGACTTGAAGGCCCCCTCCGGTTAAAATCAAGTTTTTAACCTCATAAACAGTGAAGTTTCTATGACACACAGCATATCAGATAGAGATAGATAGATAGATAGATAGATAGATAGATAGATAGATAGATAGATACTTTATTGATCCCAAGGGGAAATTCAAGGTCACAGTAGCATACAGACAACATACACATTCACTAACAGCAGAAAAAGTCATTAAAAGTATATAATATCAAAAACACAACTAAGCAATAAGGACTGTAGAAGATAAAGAATATACTAAATATACTAAAATACAAATTATACTAAATAAAACTTAATCTAAATCAATTCTAAAAAACAGTATCCACATAGTGGGTGATTAATCAATCAGGTGCGCTTGCAATGACTGAAGCAGGGACTGAGCCTGTGATTCTCTGTGCATAGTAAGGTAAGGTAAGGTGCTCTTTGTGAATGAGTGTCATGGTGATGGTGCAAATGAGTAAGTCAAACAGTGCAACAGTGCAAGAATAAAGTCTATATATCTATATATAAATAACTATATTAAGAAAGGTATAAGTGTGGCCACAGTTCGGCTGTGGCATGGAGGGAGGGGTTATGCATATGTGCTAATATAGCACGCAGTGAGGCAGAAAGATAGTGGTAAAAAGTGGCTAGTGGACAGACAGTATCCAAACATGAAGGGGTTGAAGAGGCAGACAGACTATGCAGAGAAGTCTATCTCTCCTCTTCCCTTAAGTGAAGCATTGAACAGTTCAATGGCCCTGGGGATGAATGACTTCTTCAGTCTGTCTGTTGTGCAAGGCAGTGAGCGAAGTCTCCAGCTGATCAGGCTCTTCTGCTTTACAATAGTGCTGTGGAGTGGATGACACTCATTGTCCAAGATGTTGATCAGTTTGTTCAGGGTCCTTTTGTCAGATAGTGAAGTGATGCACTCCAGTTCAGCTCCCACTACAGAGCCAGCTTTCCTTACCAGCCTGTCAAGTCGCCCCGCATCCTTCTTCTTTGTGCTTCCTCTCCAGCATACCACTGCATAGAAGAGGATGCTGGCAACAACAGACTGATAGAACATCCTGAGGAGCTTGCTGCACACATTGAAGGACCGCAGCCTCCTCAGGAAGTACAGCCTGCTCTGCCCTTTCTTGTAGAGTGCGTCAGTGTTGGCTGACCATTCCAGTTTATTGTCCAGGTGGAGACCCAGGTACTTATAGGTGCTTACCACCTCGACATTGACCCCATCAATGGAGACTGGTAGCAGAGTGGGCTTAGACCTGCGGAAATCCACCACCATCTCCTTGGTCTTTGAAGTGTTGAGTTGGAGATGATTGAGTTTGCACCATTGCACAAAGTCCTCCACCAGGCTCCTATACTCCTCCTCCTGCCCGTTCCTGATACACCCCACAATTGCAGTATCGTCAGAAAACTTCTGCATGTGGCATGACTCAGTGTTGTAGCAGAAGTCAGATGTGGAAAAGGTGAACAGGACTGGAGAGAGCACAGTTCCCTGTGGCGCTCCGGTGCTGCTGATCACAGTGTCAGAGAGACAGTTCTTCAGTCTGAGCCCGAACTGTGGTCGCCGGTCAGGTAATCTGTAATCCAGGTTACCAGGTGGCGTCCACACCCATCTGCAAGAGCTTGTCTCCCAGTCTGAGGGGTTGGATGGTGTTAAAAGCACTTGAGAAATCAAAGAACATGATTCTCACAGCACTTTTCCCCTTGTCCAGGTGAGAATGTGTCCTGTGTAGAAGATAAGTGATGGCATCGTCCACGCCCACTTTCTCCTGTGCAAGAGCAAAAAAAGCAGTTAAGGGCATGGCTGAGGATTTCCACATTGGAACTGTGGTTTTAACCAAGCCATTTTAAGGACATGAAGTGATTATTTTTATTAAATAAAACTTATAAATATGTCACTTTGTGAAATAGAGATGAAAGTGATGAGGAGTTAATCAGTGCCTGGAGTGGGTCTTTAACTGGTTTCCTCAGCGGTCATTAAATTACACCCACGGATGTCGCTCATCTTCCTCCTCGCTCCCCGAACAGGCATTCTGCACAAGGGCAGCGGCGAAAACGTCTTTGTGTCGCAGCAGCAGCCACCGGTCATCACCACCGTCATGGGCAACGGCCGGCGGCGCAGCATGTCCTGCCCCAGCTGCAGCGGCGCGGCCGAGGGGAACAAGCTGCTGGCGCCCGTGGCTCTGGCCTGTGACGCCGACGGCAACCTGTACGTGGGCGACATGAACTTTGTGAGGCGCGTTTACCCCTCACTCAACACCACAGCCGTCCTGGATCTCGGGTAGGGAGAGAGCGCTTGCAGCGCGTTTCTGTTGGTCTTTATATACCGCTGCTGAATCAGGTGTACGTTTATATATATATAAATGTGTTGTACTATATATCCTGTAACTTTATAGTGACCCCATGTGTAATACCGTATACATTACTTTATACTGTAACACATTACCGTGATAAATATTTTGGTCATTTCCACTGTATACTGTATGTATTATTACAAATAATGTTGTGTTTTCTTTTCACTGCTTTTGACATGAAGAAAAAACAAGGACTTAAGGCATGGGTAAGGCATTATAAGGTTAATATATTTATGCTCTTTACAAATGAAAAATTCTTTCACCCTTTTCCCCTCATAATTGTACTTTTCTTGTTCACTTCAATCATTTTACCAGTGTGTTTACTTCACCATAGCAGACAAAAAAGAGAAAAGTCCGCTTCATCCAGGGTTTTCTGCTCCCACTTTCTGCTATCAGCTTTGTAACTAATGACTATGGTCTGGGTTGTGAGCCCGAGTATTGAGTAACTGTTGTAACTGTTTACACCTGCAATGAGGGTCATGTGATCACCCGGAAATTGTATATATGGGGTGTGTTTTGTATGTGTTTTCACGTCTGAAGAAGGGTGATTACCCGAAACGTCACAGAAAAATAAAAACAAGTGGGAGCAGAAAACCCTGGATGAAGCAGACTTTTTCTCTTTTTTGTCTGGTCGTTTGTTTGTCCTGCTCCCAGGTCAGACATTTGGATGTGTGGACTTTAAAACTTACTCTTTGTACTTCACCATAGCAACCACAGCTAGACAGCTAGCTCAAAATTATTTATTTTATTCTCTTCTCCATAGTAACAGTCCGACTCATAAGTACTACATGGCGTCCGACCCGTGACCAAAGCGCTGTTCCTGTCCGACACCAACTCTCGGCAGATCTACCGCGTGCAGTCGCTGAACGGTGGCCGGGCGCTACTCGAGAATGCCCAGGTGGTGGCAGGGACCGGTGAGCAGTGTGTGCCCTTCGACGAGGCCCGCTGTGGGGACGGGGGCAAAGCCGTGGAGGCCACCCTTATGACTCCCAGAGGTGAGTGACCCTCACACTCACACACACACACACACACACACACACACACACACCACCAGGGGGCACCTAGCGGCCAACTGTCACTCACAACAACTTAGCAGGGAAGATGACGCTGCTCATCATCGCTTCTGCTTTCTCCAAGCTGAAGTCTGTGTCGTCCCTAAAGAAGTTTCCCACTGCTTCAACTCGACTTATCTCGTCTCTCTCAGGAGACTGTGTGTGTGTGTGTGTGTGTGTGTGTGTGTGTGTGTGTGTGTGTGTGTGTTTTTCCCTCTCCTCCATCTTCTCCGTCACTCTCTCCTCTCCTCCTCATTCCCCAGCCTACAAAGCTCAGCTCTGGGGGGTAAAAACCGCTTTTCTAAAGAATAATTAGCAGTGAGTCGAAAGCAGTGCAGAGAGCGGCGCAGTGACCTGGAAGAAAAGGGCTCGTGACGCGCGCCTGCCAAACCGAGTGTCACGCTGTCACGTCGAGTCTGTCTGCGAGCGGCGAGGAAGAGCGAGGCTCTGTCGGATGAGGAAGCACTCGGAGGTCTCGCGCTGAGATGTAGAAAGTGAACAATTCCCCGCGGAGCTGACAGGGCTCCCGTTAGCTGTGTGTGTTTGTCTGTTGAACCACATCATTCCTCCCCCTTCCCCTCCTCTTAATCGGGTGAGAATGCCAACACTGTTGTGACTAAGACAGCCTTCTCCTCCTGCCCTTTCTCTCCCCCTGTCTGTCTGTCTGTCTGTCTGTCTGTCTGTCTGTCAGGCATTGCCGTGGATAAGAAGGGCTTCATGTACTTTGTGGACGCCACCATGATCCGCAAGGTGGACCAGAACGGCATCATCTCCACGCTGATCAAAGCCAACGACCTGACCGCCGTGCGACCCCTCAGCTGCGACTCCAGCATGGACATTAGTCAGGTGAGCGCTGCCCTTCGTCCTGTTCCTGCCGCCGCTGCAGCTGAAGCTTTTGCCGGCTCAGAGGTATCGATCCCTTAGTCTGCCATCTTATTACTCTCGCTGACTAACCATGACTGTGAGCTTGATGGCGGCAGCAGGGAGCGTCACAAGGCCAGTAAATCCCTCAGCGTTGGTTATTTGGCATTTGGTGTGATTGGAATGAGAGGGCCGCAAGCAGAGCGTGACCCTGCCTGAGACTGAACTGCTTCAGCCATTCTGAGTGAGTGAGAGATAGAAGACGGACGTTTTAGGTGTTTTTTTTTCCTGCTGTGACTCACAGGTGCGTCTGGAGTGGCCGACAGACCTGGCCGTGAACCCCATGGACAACTCGCTGTACGTGCTGGAGAACAACGTCATCCTGCGCATCACCGAGAACCACCAGGTGAGCATCATCGCCGGGCGGCCCATGCACTGCCAGGTGCCGGGCATCGACTACTCGCTCAGCAAGCTGGCCATCCACGCTGCGCTGGAGAGTGCCACCGCCATCGCGCTGTCGCACAACGGTGTGCTCTACATCGCCGAGACGGACGAGAAGCGCATCAACCGCGTGCGGCAGGTGAGCGCCGACGGCGAGATCTCGCTGCTGGCCGGCACACCGTCCGAGTGCGACTGCAAGAATGATGTCAACTGTAACTGCTTCGCTGGTGATGATGGGTACGCGGCCGATGCCGGCCTGAACGCACCCACCTCCCTGGCCACCTCGCCGGACGGTACGCTCTACATTGCCGACCTCAACAACATCCGCGTGCGCGCCATTCGCCGCAATCGCCCACCTCTGACCAACACTGGTCAGTTCCAGGTAGGGTCACCTCATGAGCAGGAGCTCTACGTGTTCAACAGGGACGGCTCGCACAAGCAGACCATCAGCCTGGTAACTGGCCAGGTGCTGTTCAACTTCAGCTACGGTGCCGACGGCGAGCTGGTGTCCGTCACCGACAGCGCCAACAACACGGTGAGGATCCGCCGCGACGTGGCCGGACCACTCCGCCTGGTCCTGCTGCCGGAGAACCAGGTGGTGAGCCTGGGGTTGGACCCAGCCGGAGGCCTGCGCTCAGTGTCTGCACTCAACCAGGAGGTGGCGCTACTGAGCTACGCAGCCAGCACAGGCCTGCTGACCTCCAAGGTGGACGACACGGGCTGGACAAACTTCTATGAGTAAGTAGCTAAGAGGCTGAGGGTTTTTTATATTCTGAGGGGTTTTTGTGTTTTTTGTATGTGGTGTTATATCAGCATTTTTGTTGTTGGTGAATATTACATCATGTGATAACAATGTTGTTTGGTTATCTGCCATTTCTTCTGAATGTGTTGGTGAGTTCAGTCTGTATGTGATGCAGTCTGAATGTTGTAGCAGCTGATTAGAAGGAAAGCAACAGCAGTGCTTGAGAAATGTTCGTGCGAGTATTTCAGTACTAGGTCGCCACCCAGTGTTTGCTGTGAAGAACTGCTCTCATGCAGGACTGAGTCTTCCACTGCTTCCACTGCCTGCACTACTACATAGTTTACACTCTAAAAAGGTCATTGTATAGTTAACTCCCACTGGTGTGTGAGTTGAGGCAGTCTGGTGGGAAGCTTGTTTGACTAACCCATGACTATTTTTTCCCTCCACTCCACAGATATGATAGTGAGGGCCGCCTAACCAATGTGACTTACCCCACGGGGATGGTGACGAGTCTGCATCGCGAGATGGAGCAATCCATCAACATTGACATTGAGAGCTCCAACAGGGATGACGATGTCACGGTCATCACCAATTTGTCATCCGTCGAGGCATCGTACACCGTGGTTCAAGGTGAAAAATTGGTTTTGAAATGCTTCTATTTATTTCAATCTGCTGCTGCTGTTACTAGATATATGTGTGAGTGTGTAGTAAAAGAAAAATGTGTGTGTGTGTGTGTGTGTGAGTATGTGTCTGTGCTTGTGTTTTATGTGTTATGCATCTGGTTTGGTACATGTACATTTGTGTATGTAAGTGTGTGTTTATGTGTATGTGCATATGTGTGTGTGTCAGTTGACTCATACCACACTCAGTCACACACTCATAACTCATGACATATGTCACTTTTGAGCCAGAGTATTGCCAGTGACACAGTAAATCGTAATCTAGGGCATAGGAAGCCAAACAAATGTGTCTGGCCCAAAGCGTCACCCATTCAGCGATCCCTGGCTTTATTTCAGCCGTTTAGCAGCAAGAAAAAGAGGCTGAGCAGGCAATAGTGTCCCCCACTGTCCCAGGGGGGGGTTAGTGTGACAGAAAAATAAACGTAATCTCATCCCGCCGTGTGGAGCCTTGTGGAGCGCTGAGACTGCGAGTTTAAGTAATATATGTGATAGCGCGCCCTCCGAGGATCGTAAAAAGAGGAAAAGCTAGCAAGCCGCCTTAAACTGAGCACTTCATTTCCACGGAATGCTTGCAGTTTGAACTCCAATGGCCTTCGCAAAGTGCATTTGCCTGTTGGAACTGGCAAAAGTTTGGCCTTCTCCCTGTTTTATTAAGATAAACGAGATTTGAAAGCTGTTAGTGGTTGCGGCTTTTTCTGTTAACTTCTACTCTGAGATGCACTTAGAAGTTTCTTGTGCCCTTGATCTCACTGGTGATTGTGTTTCCAGGTGCACTGGCCTCCAAAGCAGCGTGTGATCTAATTACTGCGTGTAGAAGAAATTTGAGCCACCTGTTCGGCTTTTCTGAAAGAGACCCATTTTTCCCCCCGTGGCAATCACTTGCATTTCACTCAAAAAAAAAAATGATACCCACATCATCTTACTCAAGAGACAGCTTTTCCTCGAAATACAGTTCCTACAAGCAGCTCAAGACTAATGCTCTCTGGTAGCATGAAAACAAAGCTTCCATTACTTTGTGTGATAACATAACTCTCTTTCGCTCACTTTCCAGAGCAAGTGCGAAACTCTTTCCAGCTCTGCTATAATGGCACGCTTCGCGTCTCCTATGCCAACGGCATGGGCATCAGTTTCCTGACCGAGCCGCACATCCTGGCTGGAGCGGTCAGCCCCACCATTTGGCGCCGGAACATCACGCTGCCCACGGACAGCGGTCTCAACTCCATCGAGTGGAGGATGAGGCGGGAGCCCACCAAGGGCAGGGTCACCATATTCGGCAGGAAGCTACGGGTGGGTCTTCTGCTATGCCACTTCAGTTTTCCCCATAAGCTGTGAAAATGACTTGTGAGGTACTTATGAAGTAGAGCAGCCTGTCGGACCAAACAAACCGAATGGCCACACTTACTATGTTACCATGATGTTACCATTTTTCTTGTAGAATATTATTCATTTAGTTGAAGCATTTGCCAGCTTTTCCCTTAAAATAATTTCCCTCATCTGTGTAGCTTTATAGACTTACCATATCTGGCTATGGGTGTGCAACTCTGCTTCAGTTTTTACAATAAGCTGTGAAAATTACTTGTGAGGTTGTGAGAAGAGGAACTCGTTAGTGCTAAAAAGACTACTTACCGTTTTGGCCACACTTACTGCTTAATATGATGTTTTTTGTTAGACTACTTATTATATAATTTAATATTTACCAGCTTTGTCTCAAAATGAATTCCCCTTATCACTAAAAGTTGCTCTACAATCAGTATTATTAAAAGAATTGTTTGTGGACACCATCATGACCCACTCCCCTCTGTGCTCTCTTCACGCAGGCCCACAACAGGAACCTGATCTCCGTCGACTTTGACCGCAACACACGCACAGAGAAGATCTACGACGACCACCGCAAGTTCACGTTGCGCATCATCTACGATGCGCATGGCCGTCCAGCCACCTGGCTGCCCAGCAGCAGCCTGGCGCTGGTCAACGTGACGTACGCACCCAGTGGCCGGCTTCTGGGCCTGCAGCGCGGCAGCATGAGCGAGAAGAGGGAGTTCGACACCTTTGGACGCATGCTCTCCCGCACATTCGTAGATGGAAAAGTTTGGAGTTTCAGCTACCTGGACAAAGTGAGTTTTAGTGTAACTTGCTGGCTACCATGCTGATTTGCTAGAGTCTCATTGTTATTAGTATATAAATATCAATGGTATCATATAGTATATTATGTATACATGGAATCTCATTGTATTATGGTATCTAAGTATCTCATTGTCTCATTAAATATTATTGTACTCAATATTTTTGTTTCTCTGTCCTAACTGTAAACTTCTCTTTCCTGAACTTCTCTCTTTCTCGCCACAGTCCATGGTGCTTCTGCTTCAGCAGAGCCAAAAGCAGTATGTGTTTGAGTTTGACACCTCTGGTCGGATCTCCTCTGTCACCATGCCCAGCATGGCCAAACACACCATGTCTACTCACGTGTCTGTTGGCTACATCCGCAACACCTACAACCCTCCCGAGAGCAACGCCTCGGTCATCCATGACTTCAGCGAGGATGGACGGCCATGCGCCACCTTCTACCTGGGCACAGGCCGACGTGTCCTGTACAGGTATGGCAAGCTGGGGAAGCTCTCAGAGGTGCTTTACGACGGCACCTCTGTCACATTTGGTTACGACGACACAGCCGGAGTCCTGAAGATGGTCAACCTGCAGAGCGGGGGGTTCTCGTGCACGATCCGGTACCGCAAACTGGGCCCCCTTGTGGACAAACAGATGTACCGCTTCTCAGAGGAGGGTATGGTGAATGCGCGCTTTGATTACACCTACCATGACAACAGCTTCCGGGTGGCCAGCATCAAGCCTGTCATCGGGGAGACCCCATTGCCGGTGGATCTTTACCGCTACGACGAGATCTCGGGCAAAGTTGAGCACTTCGGCAAGTTTGGCATCATCTACTACGACATCAACCAGATCATCACCACGGCCGTCATGACGCTCAGCAAGCACTTCGACGCCCACGGGCGCATCAAGGAGGTGCAGTACGAGATCTTCCGCTCGCTCATGTACTGGATGACGGTGCAGTACGACAGCATGGGGCGCGTCATCAAGCGCGAGCTGAAGATCGGCGCGTACGCTAACACCACGCAGTACCGCTACGAGTACGACGGCGACGGGCAGCTTGTGGCCGTCAAGGTGGGCGACTGGTTCACCTGGCGCTACAGCTACGACCTGAACGGCAACCTGCACCTGCTCAACCCTGGCAACAGCTTCCGACTGCTGCCCCTGCGCTACGACCTGCGCGACCGGCTCACACGCCTCGGCGACATGCAGTATCGGCTGGACGAGGACGGCGTGCTGAGCCAGCGCGGCTCCGACGTCTTCGAGTACAACTCCAACGGCCTGCTGGAACGCGCCTACAGCCGAGGGGTCAGTGCCGGCGGCGCTGGCGACGGCTGGAGCGTCCGCTACCGCTACGACGGCCTCGGCCGCCGCGTCTCCCGCAAGACGGACGGCGGTCAGCATCAGCAGTACTTCTACGCCGACCTCAACTACCCGGCGCGCGTCACGCACATCTACAACCACTCCGGTGGGGAGATCACCACCTTCTACTACGACCTGCAGGGCCATCTGTTCGCCATGGAGGTGAGCAGCGGCGAGGAGTACTACATCGCCTCGGACAACACCGGCACGCCTCTCGCCATCTTCAGCAGCAACGGGCAGATGGTCAAGCAGCTGCAGTACACGGCATATGGGGAGGTCTACTTCGACTCCAACCCAGACTTCCATCTGGCCATCGGCTTCCACGGCGGCCTCTACGACCCACTCACCAAGCTGGTGCACTTCATTCAGAGAGACTTTGACGCTCTGGCAGGCCGCTGGACCGCGCCGGACCACAGGCTGTGGCCAAAGATTGGCAAAGAGCCAGCACCATTTAACCTGTACGCGTTCAAAAACAACAACCCACTCAGCGACATGATTGATGTCAGAAATTATGTCACAGGTGAGTTTATAATGGAATCACTACTCAAATATTACTTTATATTTACCTATACTGTATATATCATATTATATATTTAGATATAATATAGATGTTATTTACTTTGTCACCTAGCTTGTGGTTTTGTCTTTGTATGTTTTTGTTTTGCATTGTGAAAAGCTTTTTACCTGTATGTTTACACTGTCATGTGTTTGACAACACTTTGCGTTGTTCTGTAGATGTAAAGAGCTGGCTAGTGATGTTCGGGTTTCAGCTCAGCAACATCATCCCCGGTTTCCCCCGACACCCTATGTACTTTGTAGACCCTCCCTATGAGCTTCTGGCAAGCCAGGACAGTGACCACTCACGGGTAAGCACCTGGCTCAGGGCAGTTTTACAGCATGGCTATTTTAAATAGGGACTCATAGAATTTTTTCCATGCATTAATCCATTGCTTCTAAATCTGGGACAACTGAATCAGGTAAATAACATGGCACTCAGGTTGAAATTATCTTGTTATAGCTGTGCTAGGAGGAATCATTGTCAGTGCATTAGGCTGGAGGCATTAACAAGCAAGACTAAAATTGCATTATGCAGCTATGCACCAGCAAGCATATGAGCCAGCAAAATTCAATCAGCCCGAAGCAGGGATAGAGAATATTACTCGAAGCGAGACCATATCTGTCATGACTCGCGTTGCCATGGATACTAATTACTGCCCCTTGACCTTGCATTTCTCGCAGCTCATTACCGGAGTCCAGCATGCGGCGGAGAGACACAACCAGGCATTCATGGCTCTGGAGGGGAGGCTACTGAACAAGGAGCGGCGAGCCAAGCGGGACAGGCCAGGCTACTGGTTTGGGACCAAAGTGCCCATCATCGGACGTGGCATGATGATGGCGGTCAAAGATGGGCACGTGGTGGCCAGTGTGTCGGGCATGGCCAGCGAGGACAGCCGCAAGATCGCCCAGGTGCTCAACAATGCCATCTACCTGCAGGGTGCGCACTACACCATCGAGGGCCGTGACTGCCACTTCTTCGTGAAGCTGGGCCTGGCGGACAGCGACCTGCAGGCGCTCGGGCTGACCAGCGGGCGCAAGGTGCTGGAGAACGGCGTCAACGTGACGGTCAGCGGCCGCTCGCGGCGCGGCGTCACCGTGGAGCTCCACACGGCCACGCTGGCGTTCAGCGTGCGCTACGGCCTGACGGCCGAGACGCTGGACAAGGAGCGCGCGCGGCTGCTGGAGCAGGCCCACCAGAGGGCGCTGG
The DNA here is from genome assembly GCF_017589495.1 of Alosa alosa. Lineage (NCBI taxonomy): Eukaryota > Metazoa > Chordata > Actinopteri > Clupeiformes > Clupeidae > Alosa > Alosa alosa. The sequence continues at coordinate 30,701,205 of NC_063190.1, read as the reverse complement.
CGGGGGCCTGGGCGCGGGAGCTGCGGCAGGCGCAGGACGGACGGCTTGGCGAACGCGCCTGGACCGACGCCGAGAAGCAGCAGCTTCTGGCCGTGGGGAAGGTGCCCGGCTACGACGGCTACTACGTGCTGCCCGTGGAGCAGTACCCGCAACTGGCCGACAGCAGCACCAACATCCAGTTCCTCAAGCAGACGGAGATGGGGAGGAGGTAACAGAGCGGCGCCGCGCTCTCACACCAAACGCCACCTCTGGAGCGGGCACACACAGGCTCCGCAGGGCAACTGTCGCTAAGACTAATGGAATGCGAGTGAACTTCAGAGCACTGGCAAAACCAAGATTGAACTGAATTAGGCCAGTTTGGAAAGTGCATTTCAAAAGCACCCATGAAAACAATGAAAAATTACATTTGTTTTGTTGTTAACTATCTTTTTTAGTGAATAATGTTTCCACTCATTGGTTGGGTGGGGATAGGGTTTGTGACTGAAGTAAAGCATTCATGAAATGCTGGTGGTTGCCTCAGCCATCCTACAAACATGTTCCTCTGAACTTATGTCTGAGAAACCTGCAAAAAAAAAAAATGTAATGTTTGTATGGCCCAGAAGACACAAACACCTTTTTGTGATGGACCTTTTAAAGGGACTTAAGCCTGAGAGCTCATTTCAGGTCGTATACAGATATACCCAGACATGGCCATAGCACCCAGAGAATGACTTCAAAGGTGATGTCTGTTGAGTAGAAGTGTATATGAACCAGGAAATACACTTGATTTCCCCTCTTTGTATTTGCACTATATGACAATCATGAGAAAGTCACACGTTTCATCAGAGATGGCTGTGAATAACAGCACCCTGTGAGGGTGAAATGTTTTTTTTTTTTATGTAAAATATGTAAAAAGTGATTTTTTTTATGAAGGAGATGCTGGGTGAAAAAAATCTGTGTTGTCGCCATTGTTTATACTTCAAAAATTAAGTCTTTTGAAACTGTGAAACACATATTGAGTGTCTGTGTAAAACACTAACATTTGTTTAGCACTGTAGAGCATTGAGCTGATCTCAGAGTTGTAAATTTCTTCAAAAAGGAAGTGGCTTTTGTGGTGTGTTGTGAATTGTCATAGAAAGAACTGCTTTGCCATTCTCATGTTATATGCCCCATGGCAGCGCTCATTAATTTAATAATTTAAATATCCCCAAGCATTGTTTTAATAATTTCGCTCTTTCAACTATTGTTTCTGCCCCTGAAACATTCTCGTTTTCACTGTGAGGAGCCACAGTATGGATGTTTTTGGAATCGGAACAAAGGCACATTACAAGAGTAGGGAAGGATGATGATTTTAACAGAATAAACGGTTCGATTTTCAACTTCAAATTCATTTATACTCTCACTCTGTTTTTCTCTCACACCATATTAGTCCTTTATTCATATAAACCTCTAGTAAATATAGAAATGCCACCTCACCATACCCCATCCGAGTCACACACTGGCCTGTTTTATGCAAGCTCATGTTCCGGTTTACACAATATATTTATGAATGTCCAGTGTAAATATTGTCTGACTAAAACGGTTCCAAGGGTGTTGTCGACATAAATGGTCAGATCTGCGTTCTGACCACCCGACCAAATAATTTCCTGTAAAGCACACGTGGGAAAGAGACGATCAGAGACCAGCTTTAAATAGCATAGAGCAGTCTAGGGGTAACCTTACACTGACCCAATATACTGCAGGTATGGGGGAGGGGAGCCCAGGTTGGCCAACTTTTTCAGACAACTTTTCACAGAGGCCCAGTTTAATTATCTCAGAATGTACATGCATTGCTTGTAAAATGTTGCTGGATTTTCCCATGGCGCAAATATCCGATTAAGCAACCAAGTGCTATCTTATTTAATCTGCAGAAAGCATGTCTCACATACACAAGTCATTTTTAACATTCATTAAGTTTCGCAGAAGCCGCACCCACTAACACATCATATACTCTAGGGCTACACATTAAACATTTAAAAAACTGAACATTTATTTACAAGTATTGATCCACAGGCCTTACAGATCAATCTAGTGCACCTAATAAAAAATAAAAAAAACTGCTAGGCTTTGTAGTCTCAAAATAGGTAACAAACTCGTGCATCTTGACTTGTTTTTGCCCTAATAAAGGGACTATTGTGTTTAGAAAATGATAGATAGCACCAAACAAAAATGTTTTAAATGATTTCTGATTTTTTTTTAAGTTTGTTTCTACCTAACAATTCCAGTTATTTCTTATAAATGTTACTTGATTCTTATACACATAATAAGAATAAGAATAATATGATTTTCTTGTATGAGTCTATAAAGGATCAGACAGAAGTAGGTTGAGCAAATTTATTTGTTGTAAGATCAGTAGTGACAGGAAAAATGTTGTGGAAAACAAAACAAACTGCCACACGACACAAACATCGGTGACAAAATGTGGCTATATGGCACTGGCTGGTGCTTAATATAAGGCAACTGTATGGTTTAGGCGGAGAAACATTGTAGAATAATATAATAATTTCCTTCAAGATCCAGCCTCTACAGGATGTATTTGGGTACTGCACTTTGTTTGTGTAAATCTGAGTGTTTGGTCAATGATTGATATACTCCCCTAGAACCCTATTTGTAGTTGTTCGACATGTTTCATGGTATCTGTATGTGTATTACTCTGATTACCCATGAAAATGCAATACATTCAGTCAAAAGAACGGTTTGATTAAGAATTCTCCAGTCCTAACTACAAAGTTCTAACTGGACACATTCAGGTGCTAATAAATACCATGTCTGGTTAAAACCACTGGTACCGTTACTATGCAAGATATTATTATATTTAATACATTTAATGTGATATAAAACAAAGTATGCTATTTTAACAGCAGTTTAAACAGACAACAAATATTTAATTTATAAATGATTTCATACACACAGTAGTCATCTCTAACTTACATTAAGATGTAACATGTAATACCTAGAACACTAAAATAACACATCTTCAAGCTTTTGTCACAAGGATAAGAAAGTGTCTTACAGGCTATACATCAGTGTATCTTATGGATTCTTCTGATGAGGTCAGTGGTGGGGGGTTGTGGTCAGGTCATCATGTCCCACAGGCAACAGCAGCAGAGGGCCGCCCAGCAGGCGGTCAGGCAGGTCCCAGCGTCAGGCCCAGAGTCAGCTGGACGCTGCTGCTGCTCCACCACATACACTGAGGACAGGGAGGGTGGACATGCATAAGGGTCAAAGGTCAAAGTGTGTGGACAGAAAATCATATGGATACAAAAGTCACAAAGTCAGGAAAGAGGAAGTGCCAAGAAGAGACATTCGAGGTGAATACAGTCGAACAGAGCTGTAGAACAATAACCCATCCATGCCTCCTGAACAGAAGCTTATAACACATTGTGACAATGCCGATGATAGAAGTTGATTTTTCTGCTTTTTTAAACTTATTAGAGTCAGGTTTAGATTGATCAGGAAGTGGAACTGTGCTCTGTGGTGACGAAAATAGGAAAGCACTTGAGCAACATATGAAATACTGTGGTTGATTCAGTTCACTCTTTTGTAGTTGATTAAGAGGCAGCTCTGTGTTTGAGAGCAAGATAAGACTCCATGGCCTAAAACAAGTCTGGTGTTAAATACACTGTTTCATGTAAACCTCCAGAGCCTCCAGTCAGAGGTGCCCTTTGTTATCACTGCATGACTTTATGACGTGATCACTGATGGTAATTTTCCTAGTACCACAGATATCTGGAAACTCAGGATCAGTCAGGATGATGGCCAATCAGGAAACAGGCTTTATTCTTTCAATGATGCGCATCAAGGGAGAGAGACAAGCTTCAACTGGAGGATTTACCCATATCTTTAACTACACAAACGTATCCTGAGCTTAAGTAGGTTACAAACAAACGGGGGATGTGACCTCTAGCTCTGTATGGATATGGAATAAATGTACAGGGGTGGTCCCAAAGAATGACCCCGCCTTGTACCTGGCCAAATGTTAAGCTAATAGAATCGTTTCTGTGTACTTGGAGCAGTTACTACTCAATGACAATCGGAAGATGTGAAAGCCACCCATTCCTGCACACCTAGTATCTATAGACAAATAGTCACACCTAGAAGTAAGCAGAGGGGCCTTCCATTCAGTCGTAAATCTAAATCTAGAGAATTTATAGACAAGAGACACAAATGAGTAATGAACATAAGAAATATACAGTAGGTACATATATACTGCAATGAGTCTGATTCACAACTTTGTTAGGTCTACTTTGTTACTTTGTTTGTTCTGGTATGACAGAAACCTACACAGCAACAGGAAGTTTCTCTAATGTTTGTAAGTTTGTTTTTCAAAATAGGGTGGTCTTGGTTGCCTTTACATCCATAACCAAAAAGTTCCTCCAAAACATAAAAGGCAAAAAAAAAAAGGATTCTAACAATGGCAAAACAGACATTGAGTAACTTCTATTACACTGGACTGGTTAGAGGCTTGAGTGCTACCTACTGATAGTTCAGTCACCATAAACAAGTTCACAATACTGAGAAGTTACTGTCAAACCGCCTACCTGTGTTTTTGGGCTGCCCATACATTGCTCCTGGTGGGGCATCCTGCCATCCATACTGCGGTTGTGGAGGCACCTGGTATCCCTGGTAGCCCGGCTGTGCTGGGTACACCCCCGGGGGCCCGGGTGGATAGTTAGGGTAGCCTGGGTGAGCCCCATCTGGAGGGACTGGGTACCCTTGAGCCTGGTACCCTTGTGCAGGATATGCAGGGTAGCCCGGAGCAGAGGGCCCGGCGTAACCAGGAGCAGAGGGCCCGGCGTAACCAGGGGCAGAGGGGCCAGGGCCCGCATAGGGAGGTGGCTGATCGTAGTTCATTTACAGCAACTTGTGCTTAGGCCTACCTGTTGGCCAAGATATAAAACATTGCTTAACGAAATTGGAAAAAATACATACACTTCACAGAAATAAACTGACTAAAATATGTGTGAATTCCAGCCTGAAGCCTATAACAGAATGACTGGAGCAGTGTGCCTCTGAAAGACGTCTTTGTCAGAGTGTGATATGGGCAGTAACTGACTCAACCTTACCAAGACAGCATTCCAGTAAGGCAACAGCAGCCTTAACAGAAGTTGGCCAAATGTATAGTTTTATATCCATAGTAATCTGCGCACAAATGCTGAGACGCACCTCTTCAAATACTTTGAACTGTGTGAAGAGGACGACACGTGACCTTTGTACCAGAACGACGAGAACAATTCGCCTTTATTCTTAAGAAAACTCAGTCTACACGGTGATGGACCCTTGGCCGTGTGTTGTTCCAGTGTTTTGTTTTCCAAACAAATCGCGGAAAAGGCAGGAACTTAAGCAGACTATAACCCTATAATAGGCTACTCTAATTACAACATAGGCATATGTCGGTGACATCGCACTGAGACAATTTTCATGTTTACTGGTCAAGCAAAAGTTTGTGAATATGACCGAAGTTTCAGTTCATTATTGGCCCTAAAAAGAAAGAAAATGCATATACTTTTTAAAGAAGCTATCGACCACGACCGCGTTTTAGAAAGGTATCGTGTGACTTACTCTGAAGTGAATTGTGGAACGCTGTGCCAGGCCGCTGTTGTTTTTTTTATCGTGATTCCAACCGTTAAACTTTTTCAGTTGTATCCGCCGTAGAAGCTTCACTGTTAATCCATAAATCGTCGGTGGCTTTGATTTCTGTCATCCAAAGGATTTAATAAATTCTACTTGTCGATAGTGCTTCAATGTAATGAAGTCAGTTCGCTACGCGAAGTTGCCTACAGATGATCAGGTGACTCGCGCTTGACAAGGGCTATAGATACGTCATTAGCAAACGTAGTGGATTTCGATCCTTCGCAGTCAACGGTGTCCACCAGTTTCACACACATAGAGGGGGGGGGGGCTGATTAGAGAATTGCTGGTAAAACATTAACTTGCACAAGAGCCTACAGAAATCCCGTCTTCACTTCAATCATCACTTACTGAATGCCAAAGTTGCAGAGTACCATGGAATTAAGAAATAGGCTACTATGGTAATTATTTCTGAGAAATGATGGACTGCTCTCTCTCCTCCCTTTGTCTCCTGTAGCTTTGAATACATTGAACACAAGAATATTGTTCACATGATCACATAAAATAAAATGGCATACAAAAATAAAAATATACAGTACTGTACAAAAATCTCAGGCACCTTACATGATTTGTCTCAGCAATGCCATAAAGACCATATTGTTTATTTCTCACTTTCCAGAGAAAACAGAGAACACAGGAAATATGTACACAGTAGGCCATTTAAGCACATAAAATGATCTGATACCAGTCTACGGAGCCCAGGAGGTGTCATTGCAAGATATTTTTGTGTACCGAGAAAATGTGTGCACATTTTATTAAATTGTGTGCACGTTTTACTATATTGTGAGTACATTTTACTAAATTGTACTCAATTTACAACAATTAAAATAAGAGCACAATTTAGTAAAATGAGCGCTCTATTTAGTATAATGTGCGCACAATTTACTAAATCAAATTACAATTAAAATAAGAGCACAATTTACTAAAATGAAAGCACAATTTAGTAAAACGAGCACACATTTTCTTGTTACATACCAATAAATATATTGCAATGACCCCTCTAGGGTTTTGTACATTTCAGTCTCAAGTTACCATTACATTTGTTGTTTTAGCAGTGTTATAATGACCAATTACCCAAGAGGGAAGTTTCTTGATGGAGCTGTCATTCCCTACCCAGGCCACTGATGGGCATGTCGCCCTGCTAGAAGCTAATGGGGCTCTCGAGATCAGCTGCCGACTTGACCGTGGCTCGCCCTAAAACGGACACGGCGGTATCAAGAGCATTTTGGTAGGGCACAAAGTGGAGGAGCCACCTGAAAAGTATTGTACATCTCTGTGGACCCTCTTCATTGTATTCCTAGGTGGTAATACAGTGTCAGCTTGCCTCATCAAGGTTTTTTGAATAGAAACCTTTGGCCACATTTTTCACTAGGTGACAATGAACTCTTCCAGCTGTAGCTTTTCAATGAGATCTTCGATCTGTCGAAGTGTCGTCATCTCCTTCCCACTTCTGATACCAATGTGTCAGAGCCAGAGCCAGTGCCAGTACCAACCGGCTTCAGCTTCCCCCTTGCGAGATTGGTCATTATAACACTGCAAAAAAAAACAACCAATCGAATGGATGCAAAAGACTAGAATCTGAACCAGAAATGCACTATATATGTATATATTCCCTCTATCTTCTGGTTGAATTCTAAAAGACAATGAGAAATAAAAATATAAGGTCATCATAACATTGCTAAAACAACAGTACTGTATATTATTAGACATTGTATAGTGTTAAAATACCACCCCACATTTGTACATATTGTATTGTAAGCATGTCCTACACTCACTTAACCGTCATGTGACCATAGAGAAAACAAAACAGGGTTTTTTTTTTTTTCAATATTACTTTTTATTATTTAAGCATATATAGCCAGATGCTCAGTCAAATATTTTTTTTATCTTATACATAATTGGTGGTCACCGAACACCAACGTGAGAAAACAGTGCTTGCAAAAGGGTTCAACCCCAGAATTTAAAACATACTGTATTCTTCAACTGTTCCCTCAGAAAAGCCAACATAGCAACTCAACTATTGCACTCAGTGTCGAGATAAAGCACCTTCACACCTTCATAACCGTACTTCATTTTGGGGTGATATCATTTCAGTAGGCCTGCTAGCACAGACATCACATCAACCTTCAGGCAAGGCAAAGCCCACAGCAGGAGTGCTTTCTCACAGAAACAATGTAAATTATGAGAGTATTTTGAACTGGTAGACCCACATCAAAAGCCAACACCAAAAAAAGAGTTGATCAAATAAAATGGCAGTTGTTGTGATCCCCAAATGATTATCAATATTACATCTTGCACAGAAACATAAAATAGTCCAAAGTAGGTTGAGCGTGTATCTGTTCCATCACAGGATTGGGAAAAAATAACTGTGCAAACACTCAACTGGTAACTTCAGCTAAAACTATTCCATGTCACATGAAAGATCACTACTGTTTTAGGAATGCATTCTCTTTCTCTCTAGTTCCAGAGGAGTGGTAACCCTTCAGTGAAAGGCGGTCTGCCGGCAGCGCTTGTCCTGGAGGAAGGGCCAGAGCACGTCTCGGATGGCCATCTTGAAGGGTGTGGGCTCCACGCTCAGGCCCAGCAGCTCTAGCCGCGAGCACTCCAGCTGAGCGTTCTGGGGCCGCTGAGCCCCTGCACCCGCAGGCTGCTCCGTCAGCTGGAGAAACACACAGACACAGACACAGACACAGACACGCACAGAGTTATTGCATACAGTACATGTCATATTACAGCATTCGCAACCAATGCACCACAAGCTCAAGCTAATAGCACCAAGCTCATAAACATGGAGGGCCTTGGCGGAATTGTTTTTTTTGTGCCAGATTTGTTGCAAGTCACATTTTAATTTCACTTAAAGTTTTCATTTTCATCTCCAGTTTCACAAAATTCTTTAAAATTGTTACTCTGTTAGAAGATCACTAGCACGAACCTCAAATGCATTGGATATTTGTATTAGGTCAGAGCCACACAAAAAAAACAATGCCATTTTGCAACACCTACACCCACTCCACTCAGAGTTGAGCCTCGTGCCATCAGGGAGGAGGTAGACTTTTCTTAAGCGGGCCAGGTTTAACAGATACCTAAGATAATTTGTCCCATTAGCTGTTGGGTTACTTAACAAGTTATAGATCAACTTGCATTTGTTTATTATTGTTTATGATAAGACATTAAAGGGATACCAGGCAAGCCTGATGCTTTTTCTCTCCAAAACTCCCCCTAGCGTCTGTACGTGTCTATACGTGTGCGAGCCCTCGCTCGGTCTGAAGCTCTTTTCCTTTTCTTTGCATCTTCCGTCAAGGGTTTTCGCTGCTTATTTGCCGGCTCTGCCATTATACACATGTTCGCAACAAATCGCATTTTGTTAGCCTGCCTCTTTGCTGTAGATGCAGGATGTAAACTGATCCTGCTTCTCGCGATGTCTGAGACTTTGTGAGACTGCAGGTCGGCGGGTACGATACACTGAACTTGTAAGTGGGATATTCTTCCTACAGGCAGTAGGGACAGGCGAGAGAGTCTTCATTTGCCCTGTAATGAGTAATTTAAACATATACCGACTTACGAAGATGATTAATTAACACAAAAACGTTGCCTGGTGTCCTTTTAAAGACGATCCAATCCAATCAAACCATGTGCATCTCTACCTCTCAGTGCACATCTACAGTACAGGCCAAAAGTTTGGACACACCTTCTCATTCAGTTTCCTTTATTTTCATGACTATTTACATTGTAGATTCATCAAAACTATTAATGAACACATATGGAATTATGTACTTAACAAAAAAATGTGAAATAACTGAAAACATGTCTTATATTCAAGTTGCTATGTTTTTTTTAAATAATACCATATTCAGCAAGCCATAACTTGACAAATATTCATCTGTGGGCCAAATAACTTTGCATTCATTTATAGTTTCGATGCCTTCAGTAGAAATTTAAAAAGTAAATAGTCATGAAAATAAAGAAAACGCATTGAAATGAGAAGGTGTGTCCAAACTTTTGGCCTGTACTGTATACATATTCAGTATTTGCATGCATTTCAACACCAACAGCTTTTATGGTTGGTTAGCATGTGAGCTCGTAAGCAGTAGGTTTATCATTTTAGGCCAATCAAATTAAGAATATGATAAACATGTGCTATGATTCATTCCACAGCCACACTTCTAGAGTTTTGTTCAGTACTGTCTACATCCTACTGAGGCCCATTTTATCTTTCAATACTTCTTGAATTCAATGGATTTGATGGCTCATGTAGATGTCCAGCCTTATTGACAGACTCCAGGTAATCAATGCACTGGTATGCCCTTTTCACATGGAATGGCTTTTCAGTTCTATACATTTCTGTTTTACTATTCTCTCATCATGGTGAGGTGTTTTGCAATAACACCAGTGAGGAAAATTGATCAATACCTCCCTCTACAGGGCGGGGGCTGTAAATGCAGGTCTGACTTCATAAAGTGTTAGATGTAAAAAAATGTAAATTTATCAAAATCCTGATTATGGCATTATTAGGGCTAGGCTGGAGGTAAAGAACAACTTGGTGCCATGTATAGGAACCAATCAAGTGTTCAGAGGAACCACACTGTCCCACTGAGCCCCCAAAGATTGCAGTGTCCACAAAAGAAGAAATGTGAAGCAAACACAAGGACACTGCTTGGGTAAATACAGAACAACTGATACAGTTATAGCGCTACTACGTTTGAGTTACTATTTTTGAAAGCATACAAAATACATCGACCCAAAAGAAAGTAATGGTACAGAAAAAAATGTGGTTGCACATACATTTTGTGATGACACACAAATTACATAAATTTAGCTGTGCTCTGCTGTGACCTGCGTTGTGTAGACAAGCAGTCTCACAACAGACTTAAACTCATAGCCTTGGAGCTTGAGTCCGGTAGGAGGTGGGCGTGCTAGCAAGGATGATAGAAACCATGGGCACTTGTGGTCTGTCGCTAGCACATCTCTTAAGGTATTGGGACGTCAAGTGAGGTTTACTCACTGCTCAGCACAGCAACCACTGACCACCATCACACATCCAAGAGGATACACTTTAGGGGCAGCCGTGGCCTACTGGTTAGCGCTTCGGACTTGTAACCGAGGGTTGCCTGTTCGAACCCCAGACCAGTAGGAACAGCTGAAGTGCCCTTGAGCTATCCCCTCACTGCTCCCCAAGCACCGCTGTTGTAGCAGGCAGCTCACTGCGCCGGGACTAGTGTGTGCTTCACCTCACTGTGTTCACTGTGTGCCGAGTGTGTTTCACTAATTCACGGATTGGGATAAATGCAGAGACCAATTTTCCCTCACGGGATCAAAAGAGTATATATACTTATACACCAACATGGCCAGGCAGATTCCTATGTCTGAGACACTGCTGTTGTAATACGCAAGGAAAATAAGACAGAGGAATATGAAAAACTCTTACCGGTATGAGGTGACTACTGGGTAGATTAAAAGCATCTGCGATTGCACATGCTATCTCGTATTTGGTCATCTGCTCTTTACCGGAATAATGGAAGATGCCTTGCAATGAGGGCTCCTAGAAGAAAAGGCATAGATATTTTTTTAAAATACAGGGTTCGTACCCCTATTCCAAGATCAAATTCAAGCACTTTCAAGGTTAATTTTCAAGCTTTTCCAGCACTTTACAGCGGTGGCAAATGACATATTATACGAATATACGAATATACTAACTCAAAATGATTTTTACTTTATCATTTAGAGATGATTTTAACAGAGAAAAGTGTGTTTCTTAATAGCAGAAAAGAAATTAAAGGAAAAATAAAAAATGTGTCACCTGTCTGGAAGTAGACTTTGCTTGCTATCTAATTGGCAGAAAAAAAAAAAAAAAAAAAAACATTAAATAAATAAATAAATAAAATAAAAAAATAAATCACTCATCAAATAACTATTCTTTGCTGAATATGTGAACTCAAACTAATGTTAAGGCTCACTCTTTCATGACAGTCAAGACTGATTACCGTATTTTCCAGACTAGAAGTCACACTTTTTTTCATAGTTTGGCTGGTCCTGCGACTCAGGTGCAACATATATTTATATATATGTTTTTTTCCTCTTCATGACACATTTTTTGACTGGTGCGACTTATACTCCGGTGTGACTTATATTCCGGAAAATACAGGTATGTCTCTTTCTTGCCTACAACTGCATGCAGACAGGCCTACATCTGTGATCATGAGCTACCAACCAGTAGGCTAGCAATGTGGAGATGTGACGTTGGGTGACATGAAGATGACGGAGTTGTCATATAATTGGATAAATCTAACTTCTTGCCAAACGGCACCATATGCATATGCATGGTGTTTTAATGTCCTTTCCACTTGTAGTAATAAGTATTAAACCACAAAACTGAGCTCCAATTGGTTTTGAGGATATTTCTACTGATCTCTGCTCCATCTTTAATTAAGAATGCTCTGCTTCTCCTCATCAGAGTAGTGAATGTTGCATTTATAAATTGCAGGGTCATAGGCTGCAGAGCTTGTACCTTCTGACACAGTGAGTGTCACATCTTGACTCTCACTCACTTGTGAGGGCCCTTTGCCTATTATTTCCCTATCTTCTCCTAACTCTTTCTCCTTATTTCCACCTTTCTGTCTGATTTCTCCTGTCTCCTGTGTAAATAACTGACCAATAATCAATATCATGCTTACATAATATCCATATAAATATCTACTATTATCTACTATCTAGGCTACTATCTATATAATATTATTGGTCCAGACCAGACTCTGATATCTAATTTTCAGTGCAGGTTAGCTAGCTGCAACTCCACGGAATTTCAGCATAACATTTTGAGTAGGCCTTGAAGTCAGCCTTTGTTCAGGTCTGACGATTATTTATTTTGAACAATGGATTTGTGGGTATTGAAGTTTATTTGAGCTGCGTGTGAGTGTGTTGCGTTTGTTAGTTAGGACATAGCTCCGCGATAGCAGAGTCAACTCTACTTTCGTTTTGACATGTCAGAGGCTACAACTACATGTTGTGTGACGATGCGTTGATGCAAGGATAATTGCTATTTTTAATTAATAAATACAACAAAATTTGAAGAAAGAAAGGTGACCTCTATGGTAAATACAGCCATAGACATGACTGGTGCGGTTTTGCATTCACATACCATAAAGTTTCATGTCCCTTTTCAACCTAACTTTCTCCTTGTCTTCCAATGATTGGAGCTAAGTAGCCTATTCAATAATATGTTAGCTTTAATGGCGACCTAGCTAGCAATGAATCATGACCCTACATGATTTCTGTTCAGCAGTCCGAAATAGCCGTTTTCTAACCAACGCTCATTAAAACTCTCCGACTTTCTGCATCTAATAGGCTAAGCTAACTATTCCGTCAGATAGCCATTTGTGTCAAAAGAAATACACTTACAATTTTAAGCATTTTCAAGCACTTCATTCCGAAATGCAAGCACTTTTCAACCCTTGAAAACGCAACATTAAAATTCAAGCATTTTCAAGGATTTCAAGCACCCGTACGAACCCTGAAAATAAAATCAATCAAGATAAAAATAAAACATGTGTGCTGTGCGCTACACGCCACAGTATGAACCATAAGTATGCAAGTGAAAGGAAAAGAAAAAATGAAGTCATAAGAAGTAAACCTTGATGTGTAATTAAAGACTTTAGTAATATGTGGAGAGGGATTAAAAGACCTGGTAGTTCTGATAAGGAAACTCCAGTCTAGCTGCTAGTTGGCTTTTGATAAGGGAACTCCAGTCTAGCTGCTAGTTGGCTTTTGATAAGGGAACTCTAGCTGCTAGTTGGCTTCTGATAAGAGAACTGTAGCTGCTAGTTGGCTTTTGATAAGGGAACTCTAGCTGCTAGTTGGCTTCTGATAAGAGAACTGTAGCTGCTAGTTGGCTTTTGATAAGAGAACTCTAGCTGCTAGTTGGCTTTTGATAAGAGAACTCTAGCTGCTATTTGGCTTCTGATAAGAGAACTCTAGCTGCTAGTTGGCTCCAGGTGTGTGAAGCTCACTGACCTGCAGTCTCCTCTCGGCCATCAGCCTGCAGACGCGAGCCACATCGCTGCTGTAGGTGGGGAAGCGCTGCTGGCAGTGGTCGATGGTGCAGCTGTCGGCGCCCTCCTGTACGCGGTCCCACAGCACGGTGACCGCGCTCTCGTCCACACGCTCCACCTCGCCGTACAGGATGGGCACCCGCAGGATGGCAGCCCCTGGCACACACCAAAGCAAAATGCTTACATCACCCACCAGGAACAAATGTCATTATCCAATTAAAGACTAGCACAGCATAACATGCAGGCACATCAGTGGTACAATGTTATGCAACATTCACATCGGAGAAGTTGTGAACCTACTCACATCACACAATAAAACATAGATTAAGAACTGTCCCATTCTCCGTTGAAAAAAAGAGATTAAGAACTCAATGGGACTCTTCTGGTAAAATAAAGGATAATAAATAATATAAAAATAATTAAAATAAAATACAAAAAAATAAAAGAAAACTTCAGTGAAAATCTCCAGTTAAAAGAGCTTTATCCTTAATGCACGGTCGGCAAACTGACCACAAGCCAAACAAACCGTTGTTTGGAATTGGATGATAATGTGAAATCAAGAGATGAGGGCAGATTACAGACCTGGGTTATGTCTCAGGACTTCCCGCTCTCCCTCCAGCTTGGATTTGCCATAGAGGTTTAAGGGGTTGGGGGCATCATTCTCCCCGTAGGGAGGGTTACGGCCATCAAATACATAATCAGTGCTGATGTAGATGAGGAAGATCCCAGCTGTAAGGTGATAAACAACATGCACAAGACAAGGTCAGTAAATATTTAGACATTTTCTTCTGTTTCTAGTAGACAGCGCTTACAGACTAAAGTTCATGTGCCCGGTGTTATAGTGCATACAGAACACAAGTATTCACTTTCAACACAGCAGTAAAATAACAATTATGAGAAGACATCTGTTATTCAACAACAGTATGTATGTTCGAGTGTACCGGTATATGGACTGGTAGTCTACCAGATCCTAATTTGCCATAAGGAACACCACGCCACTGCCACATGTCATCATGTCTTGAGATTAAAACTGGTTCGACTGACCTGTCTCTTTAGCCAGAGTGGCTGATGTGTGGACATTGAGGTTGAAGGCAGCTTCAGTGTGGCGTTCCACAACATCTGGCCTCCTCTCTGCCGCACAGTGCACAATCACATGGGGCTGGAAAAAACAAACAATAAAGTATATGTGAGTAAAAATCTATTATATATACAAGGAAGTTTATTGTCACATGCATATAGTTACTGGATTTAAGAAATGCAGTGAAATTATGGGGAGGGCACCAACAAGGAGCATATATGTGTGTGTGTATAGTATATATCACATATATTTCTGGGGATAATACTTGATGTACGTCTTAAACAACATACCTGAAACTGCTGGATTAATGACCGCAAGGCCTCCTCATCCAGTAAATTGCACTTGAGAAAGCGAGGCCGTGCCCGTGAATAGCCAGTACCCAAAGCATCCCAGGCATTGTTCTGGAACTCTTTATACACAGCCCGTCCAAGTAGGCCTGTGGCACCTGTTATTAGCACACGTCTGTATGGGATGGCCACATTCTCCTGTAAAAAGAACCACCACAATTTCCAACACTATACCTGTGCTTCAAGTTACTTCAAAGTTGCATGCACTGAAACTGTGTCAAGTATCTCCCCATCTCACTATACTGAGTTTGACATGCAATTAGAAACAGATAATCTGCAAGCACTGATTCTCTTTATGTAAGAGCAGAAAACACACATGGCACAGCGATTTGCCAATCTGTGGTGTGTAATCTGGGATAATCTATTCAGTCAGAAATATCTTTGGAACCTAGATTCCATCATCATCTGCTAGGCAAATATACACGTTTAGAATTGAGAGGGATAAATTTGGATGTTTATTTAGAGTTGCTGTTGTCATTTGTTTATGACTTGATGGAGGAACAACGTGATTCAGCCACACAAGAACCTGTGAAACTGCACCAAAAAGACACCCATTACATAACACACTAGCAGAGTAAGAGTCCACAAACTATAAGGAGTTATAGCTTGTACAATTGTCATTTCAGCAGCATAAATAATCATCATGGCAGCCAAGCAGACATAAAGAATGAGAGACCCTTTCGCGACCACTGCATTGAATATAGGGTGCAGAAAGAGGTCCACCCACTGAATATTTACAAACCATCACCTATATCCTGTCAATTCCGGTGCGTTTTCCAAGGCAGCAAAACACATCTCTCCACTCTAGATAATGTTAGTTCAAATATAAATGATGACACATAAACGTTTTTTTTACTTCTTAAAAGAAACGTAATGATCACACGACATACATTTATTTTTCATTGAGCTGCTAGCTAGCATGCACGTGTTGGTACTGAGCACCGTTTAAATGATAAAGCTCACCTTTATTAATTCCACGTGCCCTGGAGTAAATAGAATCTTAAATTCAGTTTCTTTCTCACACATTTCTATGTCACGACAGTAGAAACTCTCATACCTTCGTAAGAAAAACGATTCAGAAATCAGGTTATTTCTGATGCGCAACTGAGTTCAGACCGTCCAGGGGGCAGTCTGAACGGTGCAACAATAACTACCACCACCAAAACTTCCGGGTGATATCAGAAAATGGAACTTCAAAACAAAGGTCTTTCCTTTTGACCTCAAGTATTCATACTAATCTACGATTTTTTTCTAATCACCTTCCATTTATTTTAAGTTCTGTGTACAACCCATGGTTTGCATGTACTGTAGAAACATGACAAAAGAAAAAAAAGAAGAAAAAAAATTGCATTCTAGGTTTATTTTGATTGACATGTCATTCACAGCTACTGTTCGTTAATTACCATCTTTGTCTGTTATGCAGCCAAAAAATGACACAGTTGACACATACATTGTCCACGACCACCACCTTTCTTTCTTTAAGGAATAGTCATCAGTAATAGACGCAATATGTCTATGCGTGGCGGACAGGCAGTGTGTGTGTGTGTGTGTGTGTGAGTGTGTGTATATATATATATATATATATATATATATATATATATATATATATATATATATATATATATATATATATATATACACACACACACAATGCTATAATAAAATCGTCATTATAGCATTGACAGTATGGATAAAGCCATCATATAGTTGTGAGCTTTAACTAATTATGTTGAATAGCGCCTTCACTACTTTCACAACCATCATTTCTGCAATGTATCTACGCAGATTATGATCTTTCTTTTATGGTATGGATGTCCCTGGTACCTGGTACCTTTTCGGTTGCAACTACTTTGCAGTCTTATTAATCACTGGTCACTAGATACAACATCGAAATGCAATAACCACGAGGAATAAAGGACGCTTCTTTGTTTCACTTTCTGGGTAGTCAGCTTCGCCACTCATTCCAAATCGAGCCAGCCCAGATCCTGTCAGCTAAATTAGCTAATTCGCAAACATGGAACAAACTGCACACCTTAAATCAGCGCTTCGGCACAGACCACGATGAAAAGCACAGGAGTAGTATGCCTACTAAACGATACATGGAGAACCTCAATGCTTCAGGAGTGCACGATATGAGGAAGCTGCTTTACGTAGTACTAATACCTTAACGTTACAGCTAACGTTAGTCGCACCTCCTACACAAAGGGTTACATGTCATATCTAACTGTCTCAATGTTACCAATACTTTTCATTACCTCAAAGTCCGCATACTCATATAAAGGCATATTTTCCTGCACTCGATTCATTCAACAATCCGGATATGTCAGTACTAGCCATAAACAGAAAAAGATAGGTAATAGCACTAGCTCATATAAAATCATTCATGAGAACAGTTTCTGCGTTTCAGTTGCGCATGCACGGACGGCAGTCCTGCATGTGAAGCACTATCAAAACAATGAAAAAGATATTATTTTAAATATATTTGAAATATTTTTGTCATATCAAATAATCTTAAAACTAAAGCAACAACGTGATATCACTCTTCACATCAACCCATTTAGAGCGGACTCATTTATTGGATGTAGTTCAAACAATCAACTCAAGAGAGCAAGAGAGGCTAGTTAACATTTTAATGACCTATAACTGCTAGCACATATTTTCTTTGACTCTGGGGAGTTATCCAGTCCATTAATTTCCAAAAAATGTTTTAAAGGTATTCTTCCCTTTCATAACTAACACTATTTTATTGTTAAAATTGAATTACTCCCTGATGCCCAAGCCCAAATGCCCAAGACACTGTTACCCTCATTGACACTAATTTCTGAATGTGCAAGTCAGGGTCATACCTGCTGTGCTTTTGTGGTTGAGGTAGAATGCAACATTTCACCAATAAAAGCAAGAGGCAAGTATCAACCTTAAATGTTTTTACAATGAGTGTGTACAGTGTCTTGTGAGTACAGTGAGTGTGCTGTGTCCTGTGTAGTTTCCCTGTAGGCCAGGGAACTCTACAGTGCATGCCACCTAAACATTTATGTGACGATCACATCTGGTATGTTTCTTTTCCTCAAAATGCTATGGGAAACCACCGGCGCTGCACTTTCACTGCATACGGCTATGTTTTGAGAAGTGGAACTGTGAGGGGAAACTTTCAGCATTCAGCAAGATGTTCTTGTTTGTTGTGCTTGTTAATTGGTTTGTACACTGAATACAAATTGGGCTGGATGATCATTTTAATGAGTTATAGTTTTAAAAAGACACTCAAAATAGGGTTACCACATGTTCTGGTTTTCCCGGGATTGTTCTCTTTTTTTTAATGTCTGTCCCGGAAAATTGATCATCTTTCCCGGGACACTAAATATCCCGTTTTTTGGTGCAAAGGCACTTCTATTTTTTTTAAGTATTACCTAGTTTCACTTTCAATAAAACCTACATTCCGCTCCTGCAATCCTACTATTTCTCTTAAGTTATCTTGATCGTATCCTGCTGTCGGAGGCAGGCATGCGCTTATTTGATTGGTTGTAATGCAGACCTGCGAAACGAAAGTTTACCTTAACCATCAGCATCACCTAACAACTACTGGCCGCGCGCAGCAAGCATGAATGTCCCGGATTTTCACAAATCAAATGTGGCAACCCTAACTCAAAACAGTGATATTATTTTTGTGCTTTTTATTACTCAATGTACAAACATCACACACCCCCACCCCCTCAAATGAATTAGAGTAACAGGATGTATAAACTCCCATAGCTCTTGCAACACAGAAGAGACATAGCCCACTCCATCCTCCTTACTGTGGTTCACATCAAATTACACCGTAAAACCTGCACCTCACCTCAAACCAGTCATAACTGTATATTAACCCCTACTGGCAAAGAAAAGGTTGCAGCCAACACCAAGTTAAAGCAGGGTATTAATGTTTCAATCTTACAGATGGTATTCTGACCAGTTATCATCAACAGAGATTCATTTAAATCGTTAAAATCTACATTTCTATGTAGATTTCAACTTTATCCATCACACCATGCGTTTTCTCTATAGGAATTCAAAGAAGAGGATATCCAGACAATAATCCTCTCCGGGGTCAAACAACTCATGCTTTCTCCCTCCATGGAAACAAAACAGCCTGGTCAGCTCACATGTCCATCACAAACTGGCTGTCATCAGCTGTAGAAAGAGAAAAAAAGTGGAGGATCAGGACTCTCAGAACTTCATCCAGTTAGCCCAGGTCACTGAGACATTCCTCCTCAGAACATACAACAAACACATTGCCAAATGAGTCATTCCTCATGTGAGAAATGGGAGCTTTGCCAATCAAGCAAATCAGATGTATCTCTGTTTACCTTTCTCACTGATTACACTGCTCAGTCAACCTTGAAACTTGCCATGTGCTCATATGCCTACTAGGTCTTCTAAGAATTCATTTATTTGCACGGGCCAAAAAAAAAAATGTGGACTTAAAAATCAATGCTTGAGGTTTCTGCCTAAGGCTGTGGTTTAACAAGTCTTTCACGTCCACATACACACTAATCTGACACCTATGTGCCTGAACATGTGTGAGAGCAGTCAGGTGTCTGTGAGGCTGCTGGATGGTAGAGGGAGAAGCAGTCTCACCTGCGACGTCTTTGCCGCTTTCATCCTGTTCTTCCAGTTTCCCCATGGGGTGCTGCGTGGGCATGGTGACCCCAGGTATCTGGGGTAAACAGGAAGGAGGGGTGCGTGCCAGTGGAGAGTTCCTACAGTGCAGCAGGAACTTCCGGTCATAGATAATTCTGGTTCCTGTTGGGAATTGTTTTTTTGTTTTTTATTTTTTTTGCCTGAGCACAGAATTAATTGCAGTAGATGGCTAAAGCAAATAGAGAATGTCTGATCAGGTGACAGTTTGTCTGCAGTTCATCTGCTTTTCAAATCGGAATTCCTATTCACAAATCCACACATTGTATATCACGGCAAAGTTGTTACACCACAAGATATGATACTTTGATGCTAAGTATTACTTCCAATGACAATTTATACGTGTGACACGTCATCACATTAATGCAAAACTTCCCCTTTCTAGCTGAAGTGAAACTGAAGGCTGCACGATAGCATTAGCAAAAAAAGATCTTGTGTACTTTGATTAATCGTGTCTGCAGCCTCAATCTAAAAAGAACATTCTCAACAAATGCTCAATTTCAGTTCTCTGGCTTATCACAGTTTGAAATTACTTTAAGTCCTACAGCCTTCTGCTTGCAAATCATTGTTAGGCCCGCCAGGGAGAATGGCGAAATACGTTAAACTAACGTTAAAGTTTCTCATAAGACTGATGGCACTCTTCAGTGTCACTTAACTTACCTCCAGGTGTCGTGGAGAAGAGAGTTCCTCCGGGAGTCTGACCCAAAGGCTCTGGCAGCTGTGTCCAGTTTTCTGGGGGCACTACTCGACTTGGAATAGGACAGCTTGACACAACGGTGCCGTTGGAGTACATTTTTGAGCTAAGATGTGAAGGAATCTTCAGAACTACGTCTTAGCTGTTATGAATAAATGCTGTTCTTCAACACGACTAAACCCTACCACCAAAAAAACCTTAGGAGTTGAAGAGCCGTGCTTTACTCACAGGGAACGTATGATGCAGAGACGCTGCTTCATGTGCAGAGAAGACCACGTGCCAGAGATATAGGAAAACAGAGTTAAGGGGCGGGGCTATGTGTGGTGTCGCAATCGTCTGTTGAGTGAGGTCATTGTTTGTGTATCGTGCTTGTATCTGGTGTGTAAACATCCTTGTACTGCACACCATTCTGCACATCAGTTTCAACAAGCCACCACATACTGTTGTTAATGATCACCGTGCCACGTAGTATTAATGCACTACATACAGTAATCTACAAGACTTTTTATAAACTCGTGACCGCTTAATCGTGGCAAGGAAATGTTGACTGCACCCATTTTTTTGGCTTTGTATAATAAATGGCTCACTTCAGGGTTGGATGTTACATCAATAGGTTTCAGGTTCTGCAACTCATAGTAGTGTTATGACACTGTAAAACAGTGTTGCCAGCCGCTGCAACGGACTTCCTGTTCACTCCCAGTGAAGGTTAAATGTGTTAAGGCTCTCAAACAGACCTTTGACATTTTGCAAATCTGTCAGGCATATCACATTAAGTTATAGTAATCCATCTGTTACAGACAAGTTACTTATGAAGTATGAATATCAAGGTACAGTAACTGTACAACCAACAGACCAGGGGGGTATTCCAAGTACGTGGTTTAGTGACTAACCTGGGTTAAGTTAACTCAGTAAGGGGTAAACCTCCTAATAGAAGAGCTGTATGGCTTCATTCTCCTACCAAAACAATGCCATAGGGCTCTTGTTGTAGGAGGTTTACCACTTACTCTTAGTCAACTTACCCAGGTTTGCCACTAAACCACGTACTTGGCATACCCCCCTGGTACTTGTCAATTTCATCACTGCCCATCAAAGAGCGAGTTCTTCAGACAAACTAAAGAAACAGACTTGTAGCGTATTTAATACAGACAAACAGTACAGTGACCACAGTTTTTTAAAGTTGATTATTTGGTACACCTAGCTTGGCTTGAATCACTTTAAATGGGATAGTATGCATATATAGATATCTAGATTATATAGTAATATACAGACAAATAGCTATAGAGTATTTATTAGATGTGTTGGAAGTCTCTTCCTTTACGGTCCAACAAAGTGAAACCTCTTGCCCTATGCATGCGGCTGTCACACTAAACTCTGGCCATCTAATCCATCTATTGCCCCACTGACCAAAAACAAGTACAGACACAAAATAAAACACCCCAAAAACCCATTAACCAGCAGAGCGTATGATTTTTTCCCCCCAATGACAGCAAAGACAGCTGGTGTTACTGAATATCTTAATGAACATCTTTATTGAATATTAAGGTAAATATTTCACATTAATACAGGCTACATAAAGTAGAGCCACTATACGACATGAAATTTACTCTCATTTTTTAACCCTTTTTTCAGTATGTAAACAATTATACATGTATTTACCTTTCTAAAGGTCTGATTTCTCTCTGTGAGTAATCATCTAGGTCATGGCTAGGTATAAATAGTGCACAGACCTACTGAGCCCTCCAGCCCCACTATACGTGGGCTTCTTATCTCAAAATGGCTATACTATGCAGAGAATGTATCCTGTTAAACAGGCAGTTGGTTTGTTCATAGACAAGAGTAAATGCTTTAAAGCCCACGCCAGAGGTTATTTTCTCCTTTCCGTCTTTCTGTCTGTCTCTTTTTTTCAGTCAGGCACATCAAAAGGTGTCTAAGTCCATTTTTAAAGTATAATTTTGCAATTTGGGGATACGCTTAGGTTAAAGTCTTCAGTCACTGAGTAAATCTTGTTTTTCTAATTTA
Organism: Alosa alosa; assembly: GCF_017589495.1. NCBI lineage: Eukaryota > Metazoa > Chordata > Actinopteri > Clupeiformes > Clupeidae > Alosa > Alosa alosa. Next base: position 30,678,702 of record NC_063190.1, on the reverse strand, counting down.
ATTCTTTTCTTTTTCCTACTTTCCTCTCACTGGTCCTACTATTTACCAGCTAGGTTTGTGTTTAGTTGACATGATTCAGGTGTACACTTCCAACATGAGGAGCCCAGGTGCCGGTCCAGACCTGCAATGACAAGATCTCATCAGAAAAACAGCATCCACAATCAAACCACAACTGATATTGAATTGGGCTACAAAGACCATTGCTTTCAATAAAATGGCATCTAACTATGAGTGATATATTGGTATTAAACCACATGCTCTGTGGCACTGCTTAACTGCGCAAACACAGTAGGGAATGCTTGCAGAGAGAAAACAATAGCTTGCTTTATCATACCAAGCTCTGTGGGTCCAAAGCTCCTACCTGCTGAGGATCGGAGTTCTCGGCCGAGTTGGGCACCACTTTGAGAATAGGGTTCCACGCAGGGTCGGCGGCATGCAGACCATTGTACATGGGGCCCCCTGGGGCCTCTGCCAACGGGGGGTGAGGGGGCATCATCGTGTTGCCGTACACAGACATGGGCAAACCCTAGCGAGACACCAAAGCCAGAAGAATCGGTGAAAATCAACAGGAGAGTCTGTGGTAATTGTTTATTGCTATCATGTTATTATATTCTAAATCACTTTGGATAAAAGTGTCTGCTAAGTAAACATATTAGTTGGAGGCCGGCGGTGCTGTCGAACCTTGGGGAAATCCATGTAGTTGGTGGGCACGGGCTGGTGGAAGGTGTTGGATGGGGCCACGATGCCCGTGTCGTCACGCTCCATGGCCTGGTGCTGGGAGAAGGCGGACTGGTCAGCCAGCTGCTGGGGCATCATGTGCCCTCCCATCAGCGGCTGGGACCACCCAGCCATGGGCTCTGCAGAGGAGAACACACCAGAAAGACGCCACATCAGAACACACTACCCACTATCTGCTGGAATACCAAGGACTCATTTAAATGACAGGCAAAGGACAAAATTCTGGCATAACTGAAGCTCAGTGTCCCTATTAACCACCCCTACACTAAACTGTACTAAAACCAAAACTTACGGTCGAGTGAACGACCGTCTATCAATCTGTCTTTTTTTTTTTTTTAACTCACCAGTGGCGCTTCCCACACCAAAGGACCAGATGCCTCCCTGCCCTACATTTGACGTGTAGCTGGCGGGCAGGATGGTATGGTTGACCGAGCCGGTCTGCCGTATGCGGGCCAGACGCTCCGTCCCGATGGGCGGGGGCACTTTACGGTCCTGCTGGCTGGCACTGCTGATGGCCTTCGCCTGGATCTGCGGCATGACGGCGGCCGTGCAGTGAGGAGACGCGTTCCCCGTGGACACGGAGGGCACTGGAGACTCACCTAATGGGGAACACGGAGACAAGAGAGCACGTGGTGACTCACTGGGACTTACGGTGGCCCGATAGGCACTTTGGGAGGCATTTCTCTGGGCTACTGTTCCATTAGGGAGGTTAATGATGGATGGATGGATGGATGGATGAATAAATGACTAGATAACAAGGACAAATGAATGGACAGATGAACGGATGGATGCCCTTGCCTCTGATTCTCTTGCAGGAGGACGAGGCGCCCCAGGGCAGGGGGGAGAAGTGCTGGCGGCTGAAGGAGGGGGGGCCCACCGGGGCCGAGCCCTGCAGGAACACAGGGCTGCCCGTGATGCTCGTGGTGAAGCTGGTGAGCGCCGTGGAGGACGACATGCCCGAGTTGCCCGTGGGATCCACATGGTGCATTCCTGAGTGGACACACAAGGCACGTCACGTGTTCAGTGTGCACTCCACCACTGAGATACATTTATATGCGAGCGTACATTTCAAAACAGCAAAAGTCTAAGATCTAATACGAAAATTCTGGTTTAATCAAAAAGGCTGTTATCAAGGATGATATTTTAAGATGGATACTGAAATTGAGAACTGGCTTTTACTGAAATGATGTGATTACACTTAAGATGTGATCAAATCTACAGCAGAATATGAGCAATATGATCTTTTTTGCAGTAATGTGGAATTGCAATTTACCAACAGAGGTTTCATTTTAAGAGTGGGGGGTGGTAACATTTCTCACCAATGGGGCTGTGTGTGGCCATCTTCTGAGGGGCACAACGGTAGCCTGGCGCCTTGGAGTTGTCGCCCTGGTTCATGACACCGTCCAGCTGTCCGGCATCGTCCACATAGGCGGGCGGGGCGTTGTAGGTCTGCTCCGGAGGGGTCCGGTTGGGCAGCTGGCAGCCTCCCCACACCTGGTTGTGGCCCACCTGATTGCTCTCGAAGATGCTCCCAAAGTGATTGAAGAGGTTGTTGGGGCCGAAGTTGGGCGGCATCTGGGCTTTGGCTCCATGGGGGTGCATGTGGGAGCCGTTCATCATGCCCACATTGTGGGTGGAGGTGGGCAGAGGAGGTGGCGCCATGCGAATGGGGGACTGGTTGGGCTGAGGCTTGTGCAGCTCCTGTGGGGGGCCAGGGGGTACAAACACGGCCTGCTGCTCCTGCATGGGCACTCCGGCGCCGATGGGGTAGACGGAGGCGGCGTTCTGCACACGATGCGATGCGCCAGGCGCAGATGTGGTGTAATGAGACACGGTACCACTGATGTTGGTGTGGAGGCTGTTATGGTTGCTGGTGGGCAAGGGCCGAGAGACTGGCAGCGGAGCACAGGCCTGGGAGACAGCGACAGCACCGGAGTCGCCAGCCGAGAAACCCGAGGGCATCTGCTGCCGGACGTCTCCCTGGGTGGGCTGGGGCGTCGGGGAGGACCGTAGGGGCGCCGCGGCGACGGGGCCCTCAGGTTGGGTGGAGGCAGCGGCCGTGGACAGCTCGACCAGGGGCTTGTCCTTGCCGTTGGAGAAAGTGGGCTCCATCTTGCTGGGTGTGTGCTGTTGCTGCTGCTGCTGCTGCTGCTGTTGTTGTTGTTGTTGCTGCTGCTGCTGCTGCTGTTGTTGTTGTTGTTGCTGCTGGTGCTGTTGTTGTTGTTGTTGTTGCTGCTGCTGTTGCTGCTGCTGCGCAGGGGAGGTGAAGGAGGCTGGAGGGAGTGGCGGGGTCCTGCGCACGGTTGGGGCGAAGGTCACAGGCGTGGCGGGATGCTGGGCCGGGGCTATAGCCGCAGACGGCTGAGCGGACCCAACCTTGGGCTCGGCGAAAAGCTGCTTCCTGGCGGAGGAGGGCGTGTGTGTGCCAGGGGCAGCAGACGTAAGCGGAGGGGCCATGGAGATGGGCGTGGTGGGGGCGGCGCCGGCGGAGGGAGACGCGTGCTCAGGGTGGGCGCTGCCAACTGGCGAGGGCCGAGGAGCGGTCGTGCCAACGCCGCCGTTGTGTTTGGGCGAGCCACTAGCGCTCCCCGGGCTCACAGGGCGCACCGGGAACGGGCCCCACGTGTTGGGCGAGGGCGTGAAGGTGCCGCCGAACTGCGCCATGGGCAGCCGCGGGTGGCGGATCTGCTGCATGGCCAGCAGAGCCAGCTGGGGGTGCGTGTAGGCTAGGGGCAGGGAGACGAAGGGAGGCCGCACGCCTGGCGCCGACGACATGTTCTTCCCCAGTTTGCCCCCTTGCTGGGCACTGGCAGCAGCCGCGGACTGGAAGGACAAGGCAGAGGGCGGCACGGCAGGGGGTAGCCCCCTGGAGCTGGCCACGGTGGTGCTGGAGGCTGTGGAGGTGGTGTGCGTTGAGCCCATCCGGGTGCTCGTGCCGGGTTGCCGAATGTGATTGCGTGGGATCAAGTCCTCCAGCTCCTTGGCTGGGTCCTGGATCAAGGCATTGATCAGCTGCACGGCATGTCGAGTGGACTCTGTGCCTCCCCTAGAGAAACAGAAACCATAATAATTATAATCATTATGGACCCTTTCGAGAGAGTTCTATATGATCTATATGTTCAAGAGAGTTCTATATGATCTATATGTTATCTTAATGCAGAGGAAGTAGATTGGGGCCCAAATAGAATGTTCAAGCATTGTTTGTGTTTACCTTGTTGAAAGGGTCTATATTCACACAGAGCCTTTCAAGAAACCCAAGGATGCATCAGAACAACATTAACCATTCCCTGCACATGCTCATAGTCTTATTCCAATTCGTAAGGCGGAATAATGGCAGTCACAACAAATGCTTTAAAAAAGGAAAGAAAGAGTGATAGAAATATGGTGGATTTTCACCTGATTGTGATCATTCTCTCCCCGTTCTTGTCCTTCTGTTTGTCCACGTCGATGTGCGCACCCGTCACGTCCTGGATGGCCGTGACGTTGCAGCCTCCTCTGCCCATGATACGGGAGACCACAGAGGCCGGGACCGAGAGCTTCTTCGATCTGGAGACAGAGCAACTGTCAGGACAGTTCATCAATTACTGAGTTTGACAGCCATCACATCACATCACATCACATCACATCACATCACATCACATCACATCACTCAAAAGAATCTGTTCTGCCAAGACTAATTTCCAAAAGAAATCTATATTTTTATGTATGCAACAACCATACACCTGAACTAGAGATCAACTAACTTTAGCATGTTACTACATGTTCTCTATACTACGTTCTTTTTTTGAGAGCAAAACTACTTTGTACGTTATTATTTTCCACCATAATCGTTCTCAGCTTACCTGCGGACAACTTCTTTCCATCCGTCCTCTCGCTTCTGACCCCTTTTGGGGCTGGTGAGGTTCATCTTGTTGTTTGGTGAGGTGATGGGCAGTGAGTTTGTCTTCACAGATGAGAACGAAGAACTGTGAGACTCCACATCATAGACCCTGGGGAAATATAGTGTCATGTTTATACAGTGACAGGCTGACACTATGCCCAACACCATATTCCCCAATGGGCTTGTGTAGTGATGCACCGATGTGAAAATTGTGGCCGATACCGATAACCGATATTAATTTTGCTGTTATGGCCGATACCGATATTTACCGATGTCGATATATCTGTATAGAAAACACATTCTTATGATAATCAAATAAAGAGCTATTTTCCAAAATGCATTTTTTTAAATAACGTTTCAATAGCCTACCTTAGAACACCAGAGGATTACAATATAATAGAATATATCTGTATTATTTTATATCCTGAGAGAAAGAGAGAATACTGAATGTCTGATATTTATGACAGCACTTTATGCAGATTAGCCTATAGGTATGGCACACTATAGGCCTACTATTTATATTACAACTCTCCCTCTTTAATTCAGCTGTGTGGTTGAAGCCTGGAAATATTGTAAACAAAGTAGCATAGTTGGCTAGCTTATCATAGTCTACTGATTGGACTGTTCAGTTTCCCCATATGTGTTTAAGTTTAAAGGTAATACTTGTTTTCCTTGGTACAGGCACTTTTGGGAAACATTGGTATTGAGATGATCAGTCAACTTGAAACCAAGAGTTTTAAACAAATATGTGCAGCATGCTAATGTTGCTAAGCAGATTTAATAGTAATTTAGCTAGTCGCCTTCTATGAGTCCTTGCTTTCAACGATTGTAATGTTTTATTTGGATTGCGTTGGCCGAGTCGCGCGTGTCCATTGAGTGAGCGAGAGAGAGCGGGGCAAAGAGAGGTTGTAAAATGGTGTTGCGGCTCCTTTAAGAGAGCTCTGTGTGTGTGTGTGTGTGTGTGTGTGTGTGTGTGTGTGTGTGTGTGTGTGTGTGTGTGGGAAGCTGGGAACGAGGCAGATAGAGTGAGGAAGTGTATGTATGTGACTGGAGCAGAGAGTGTGGAAGTTCAAGTTGGAGTCTGTACACAGTGTGAGCGGTGTTACTGTCCGAAATAAAACTCCATAAAGTTCAGCGTGTATTTTGCTCATCAGAAATGGGACCGTGACCCCGACGTTATTCTATCTTATAACATCGGCCCTCGAATAACGAATCTTCCCTGCGTTTCTGACTACGGTCTGAAACAAAGCAGGAAAGGTTAACAGGGGGTTTATACTGTTTGGTAAAGTCTACAATGAAAGCAACGTAGGCTACCGCCAAGTAAAGCGGGAGATGTGTTGTTTATGCGGCCGCGTAAGCTGCAAAGCACTGCTAGACACTAGAAAGGGTGTGTCGGTTCTGCCTTTTCACAATCGACACAGGTTTGTGGATATGAGTGTTTGCGATTTCAGTTTTGAATCGCATATCGTTACAGCCCTATTAAATTCCTATTACGACCATATAACTACATTCTGCCTGATACACAGTTATATTTAGCCTACCGCGAGAGATGTAGTGCTAGGCGTGACATGACATGCAAGCCAGCCATCAACTTGACTGCAAGCAACGCGAGCAGCGCGATACAACCCAACGTTTTGAAAGAACTTTTGTCAGATGCCCAGTGTCGTCTTTCTGTCAGTCTTGTTGCCCTGCTATTTTAAATAAGAAATATGATGCAATAGAAAGGCATATTTAACGGATTCAGTGTAGACAGATAACACGCTTGGATCGCTACACACACGTCAAATACACAGGAATGATTATCGGCCTGTTCACATCGGCCCTATTTTGACATCGGACCGATACCGATGTGTAAAAAAATGACCATATCGGCCGATATTATATCGGCGGCCGATATATCGTGCATCACTAGGCTTGTGCTTCAATCAGTTAATTTTATGGTCTAAATAAAAGGTAATGATACCTGGAGCAACTTTTTGAGCATTGTTGCCTGGCAACCAAAAAAACCCATAACAATGTGGCTACTGATGATTCAGGTTCTCTAGAAAACAGTTATTGCCCAATATCAATGGGAATGTGCCAGAACAACAACGCTGCCCCGCAGCATTGCTCAAAAGGCTGCCTTGTGCATCATCAGCTTAAGACTCACTGATGTTTTGTAGTGCTACCAATGCTTCAGATTTGACAACTCTATGTAGAGTAAACTAGGCCAACAAGCCTTACCTATGTGGCTTAGACGGGGTGACCTTCTCCTCTCTAGAGATCTGCATGGTCAGGCCATGGTGCTTCTCCGGTGGAGACTGCATCTTGGCCGGACCAGGAGGAGCGGAGGAGGAGGAAGAAGAGGATGAGGAGGAGGAGGAGAACGAGGACGAGGGGACGTCGCTGAGCTCATGGCTCTTACTTCCGCCGCTGCCACTGCTGCTCTCGCTGTTGCAGTCGCCGCTGTCCAAGTTGTCCGAGTCGCTGGTGCCGCCCGGTGCCCCGCCGCCCCGAGGCTCGCCGTTGATCTTGTTTTTGTCGGCCTTTTGCTGCGCCAGGGCCACCTGCGGGTCCTGGAGGATGATGGGCTCGTTAACAGCGCCGGGTGCCTCCTTCAACTTCTTGTTCTTGTTCTTGCGGCCGGCGCTGGGCATGGTGGTCAGGCTGGCGCGCTTCTTGCCAAAAGCGGAGGTGAAGGTGGGAGAGGTGGCAGAGATGCCAATGGTGGTGGTGGTGGTGGCACTGGGGGGCTCGATGGGCACCTCCGCCTCTGCAGAGAGATGGAAAACACAGCACTGATTAAAATCAGAACAAGGCACCAAACAGTAGCAACCACTGCAACAGATTATGACAGGCACATGACGCATCAAGCAACATTACAAAAAGAAAGGGCTGACAGACGATTTGGCAACCTAGCAATAAACATTTAAGCAAAACACATTGAAAAGAAGTTTCAGGGCAATGGTGGAAAATGGCCCTGAGAAAGATGATGGAACAGATTGTGTTTCTACATGCATCACAATTTTGTTGCATCTCCTCTGATTTGCAGATGTAAGTTTTCTAGTTGATCTTTTAGGTCTCTTCAGAATTGCTGTACATACTCTGAACTGTTGGGTTTTGCTTCCTTTTGGAAGACCGCCCTGTGTGAGAAGGAAAAAGCTACGAACCTTCTGCGGAATCTTTCTCCTCGTCCTGCACGTCAAAGGTCTCCTTCACTTTGGCCTCCTCCTCCTCCATCTTCCTCTTCTGCTCCTCCTTCTTCTTCTTGCGCTTCTCCTTGCGCTTCTCTCGCTTTGCAATCAGGGCCTGCTTCTTACTCTCCTCGCGGGACTACATACCACAAATGAGAGAACCATTAAAGGTTGTATCAGCGATGGCGGGGTAATGTTCTGTTGACGTTCAAACAAAACAGAGACCTAGCTCGCTACTCCCTCCCGCTCCCTCCCGTGCAACTGAAACTCTCCTGAACGTGCATCTCGACGGTTATTGGTTGGAACACTTTATTTTGCCTTGCCATTTTGCTAACACTTGTTGGTTTTTGTGTGCAAGTTTTTTTGACAGCCTGGTTATGGGGCGGGCAGCTAGCAGATCGTTAGGAAAGATTAGATGAATGATCATTTATGTTTGGGCCTTTTTTGGGACTGCAATCGCTGATACAACCTTTAAACTCCAATACCACATTTTCAATGGAGCCTAAAAATGACTCAAAAAAAGACTTCCAAGGGTTTTAGCCTAGTTCTTAGGCTAGGAGTCTGCAAACACTTACTTTCTCCAGGTCGAGCTCTTTGAGGAGGATACAGGCGTTCTTGTTGGCCTCTGCCGCCTGTTGGTCCTTTGCTTTGACGATGGTCTCCATGCACTGGTGGCATTTCTTCAGCAGCTCCTGCAACGTGGAAAGCAGGCCGGTTTACAGCCAATCCCAGCAGCCCAGAGCACACAACATCCCCAGGGCCCCCTTTACAAACTCCACTATTATACGGCACAATGTATGTAGGAAACTATGAGAGGGGAATGTAGGGATGAATACAATGACCGTATGTATATACCTTATCCGCAATTGTGGCGATGTATCTCATGCACTCTATGTCAGAGGGGAACTGGTTCACCTCCTTCACCAAGTATTGCACAACTTTCACATGGCCCTGAAAATGAGATCAACATGAAAATGAGACTACAGCTAGGTGGCAGTGTGGCCATACATAATTTGAGATAGCATCAATGCTCAGTTCAATGTGTACATAATTCCACTTAGCTACAGCTTTGTGGTGGTACCAGAGATGAGTCGATGAACGTGCCATACAAGTCTCACCTTGCGGAAAGCGGCCATGAGGGGGGTGATTTTGCGGTTGTCTGCAGCGTCGACATCAGCACCTGACTGCTCTAGCAGCTGGACCACATCAAAATGGCCGCCATTCGCAGCGAGCCATAGAGGAGTGTTCCCCTTCTTATTATGAACGTCAATGTGGGCCCCCCTGCAAAGGAAGGAGGAGAGGAATTAAACATCTAACCTTGTAGCCTGACGTAGCCATACTCAATTCTAGTCGGAATTTGAGTCTGATACTGCTCCATTGGGACATGATTATGGGGTTTGTTTCCACATTACATTACATTACATTACATTACATTACATTTGGCTGACGCTTTTTAACCAAAGCGACTAACAACATGGTAAACAGTACGTTTTTAGAACAATTCTCACAATTTTAGGACAGTTTAAAAAAACAAAAAAACATTAGAGTACAGTAAGAATAAGTGCGTCGGTGAGTGCTGTTTTTAACAGTTACTTGTCAGTTTAAAACGGCTGGTGAGTGTTAGGATCAGTAAGACTTGTTGTAAGTGTTGCTATGAGAGTAGGTGTTCTCTAAAGAGCTGGGTCTTCAGGAGTTTTTTGAAAGTGGAAAAGGATGTCCCTGCCCTTGTAGGAACTGGCAGTGTGTTCCACCAACCAGGAACAACAGATGAGAAAAGTTTGGATTGGCTTGAGCGCACGGTGGTAGAGCTAGGCGTCGTTAGTCAGAGGAGCCCAGCGGTCTGGAGGTAGTGTAAGTCTGTATGAGGGCATTCAAGTAGGTGGGAGCAGAACCGAGACTACTTTGTAGGCAAGCGTTAGAGACTTGAATTTGATGCGGGCCGCCATAGGTAGCCAGTGTAGCTGGATGAGTAGCGGGTAACATGTGCCCTTTTGGGTTGGTTGTAGACCAGGGCCGCAGCGTTCTGGATCATCTGAAGTGGTTTCACTGCGCAGGCTGGGAGACCTGTCAGGAGGGCATTGCAGTAGTCGAAGTCGCGGAGATGACAATTGCCTGAACCAGAAGTTGGGTAGCATCTTGAGTCAAGTAAGTCCTGATTTTCCCGTATGTTGTAGAGTGCAAAACGGCATGCCCGGGCGACTGAGGCAACATGATCCCAGAAGTTTAGTTGGTTGTCAAGAACAACTCCTAGATTTCTTGCAGTCCTGGTCGGTGAAACAGACAGGGAGTCAAATTTGATGTTGATGTCGTGGTGTATGGTAGGTTTAGCTGGGATGACCAGCAGTTCAGTCTTTGAGAGGTTCAGCTGGAGGTGGTGTGCCTTCATCCATGTAGCTATGTCTGAAAGGCAATCCGAGATCCGTGCTGAAACCAGGGGGGTCGCCAGGTGGAAAGGACAGATAGAGCTGTGTGTCGCCTGCATAGCAGTGGTATGAGAAGCCGTGCGAACGGATAATCTGTCCCAAGGAGGTGGTGTAGATAGCAAAGAGGAGTCCACCAACACGGGGAAAAAATGCCTCTGCACTCAATTGGATAGACCTAACCAATCAGATCAACGAAATAGTCTACCGTGAATTCTTCTCGCCGTTTTAGTTTAATTTCGCTTTTGAACGTTTTTTTTAAAGTTATTGTACTGTCAAAAGGCTAACAGACACAATAGTGAAATCTAAACGTAAGCTATAGCTTCTCTAGCGACAGCAGCCATGGCCTACTGGTTAGCGCTTTGGACTTGTAAGGTTGCCGGTTCGAACCCCGACCAGTAGGCACGGCTGAAGTGCCCTTGAGCAAGGCACCTAATCCCTCACTGCTCCCCGAGTGCCACTGTTGTTGCAGGCAGCTCACTGCGCCGGGATTAGTGTGTGTTTCACCTCACTGTGTGTTCACTGTGTGCTGAGTGTGACTAGGCACCGTTGCTCATCTGTCCATCATTGAATAAAGCCCGCCCATACAATTTGATTGGTGCGAACTGGTTCGGGTTCGGGCATAGTTGCTTCTCAATGGAACAAGTCCAGACCGAATTTCCCGACCTCAAATTTTGTGGCCGGGGTTTTCGGGCTGGCTTCCAGGCTAGTAATCTTGGAACAACCTGTACCAAAACCACAGGGCATTAACACAGGGCACAGTATGTTGGTATCAAACTTTAATGTTCATGCTATAGACCCTTTCAAAAAAACAAAAAAACAAAACAATGCTTGAACGTTCTATTTGGTTCCTAATCTACTTCCTCTGCATTAAGATAACATATGGAATGTTAAAACGGAGGCCTTGTGGGGCCAACTATGATGCTGATAATGGAACTCTCTTGAAAGGGTCTATTCATAGGTGCTATCTACGTCACTATCAAATAGAACGCCGCCATATTTACGACCGATCTCGCCCAGTATGGCCGCCCACACTGCACATTTGAATGTGTGTGAGAGAGATATGTCGATCGATCCTTATTTGTTACCCCCAGATTTATTTTGTCCCTTATGATCTGCCCAGGCTTGCCCAATTGGCTTTCTGCGATATCTACAGTAGGTTACACAGCCTACCTTGTTCATAACCCCTCCCCGTAGGCTACAGTGGAAGGCATTCAAGAGTAGGCTAACCTATAGTATCTATTGTATCACGGAGTCACAGGCGATAAACGAGTTTTGATGCGCAAAAGTAAACTTCATTAGAGGTTATTTTTTGATTGTTAGCCTAATGAGTATTTTTCATTTAAAGGTTCGACCTATTCATGCTTATTCAGTAGACCATTTAGTTCTCCACAATCCCAGACTTTCATATCGCATGCTTGTTTACATGGAAAGCAAAACAAGCTAGGCCTAGTGATAGACTATGTCTGTGTCGGGACGATTGAAACAAGCTTCAATCGTCCCGACCAGGCTGTAACTCCATGTATTTTAATTAAATGCACAAATATCTGTGTTTAAACAATCATTTATGGAGGTGAGACATGGAAAAACAGTTTTAGGAAGATGAAAATGCATTTGGGCCCACAGGGGGTCGAGTTTTCCCATGTTATCCATGGAGACTGACGGCCGGGTCGTTAAGCCTAGGCCTACTTATTTGGATGTGCCGTGGCCTAACCCAGGGGTTCCCAAACTTTTCCACAACAAGGCCCCCCAAATACCACTAGGTTCTGGCCAAGGACCCCCTTTTTGTGTTATTAAACCTATCGACAATACTACGGCAAATGTAAAAATACATTAACCTAATCCTACAGTAATAATTATTTTAGCCACAAGCATTTCGCGATGGAGCATACAGTGTGTAAAAATTGCATTTGGGGCTTCCTGCTTTATGAGAGCTATCACTCTACTATTATTCCTAGTCATTATCATGGAAAATATAATGTTCAGATATGCAACAAATGTTTATAATGCTATTTATAACAGCCTCCCCTCATAGTAATAGGTATATTTTAATTTTTTCAAATGTATTTATTATTGCTTTTATTTTTCCTTACAACTTGCTGAGGCCCCCCTGGCACCCCCTCGTGGCCCCCACTTTGAAAGCCACTGGCCAAACCCACGTAAAAACCTAGTGAAACGACATTTCCAACAATATAAACATGATATAAATGGGAAAGCTTACCGTTCTAGCTATAAACATCGCAGAATCATCCACAGGGCATGATATTTCAAAAACCGCACACGCTTCACGATGATGGCAACGAGTTATCAGACATGCACGAAGAGGCTATAGCCCTGCAACAATCTATCTAAAATTACCCCTACTGGGAGTAGGCCTGCCATTCATGATATGTAGTAAAATTTTGAAGTTGTGGGACGTTTTATATTATTGTAGCCTTAGGCCTAGGCCTATGTTCATTCGTCCCCTAATGTTGTTTCAACGGTCCCGAGGAGGGAGGAATGAAACGCACGTCCCACTTTTGCTGTAATAGGCCTAATTCCTGAACGGTTTTGTTCAAAGCTGGAAATGCATTTGTATTTGACAGAGGACAGATGTAGGTTATAGTGACCAAATATTAGCTTTCAGTGTGGTACGATCGGTTTGTAGGCTAAATTACGTTTAGACCTACAGTAATTAAAAAGTGCTTTAACTGCCTATCAATATGCTGTGGCTGGATGGGTCAAAAACGTGAAAGTGCGGCACCTGGCCACCAAGGATTTATATTTAATCATGAGAAATGTAAGTATTATGTAAAAACAATTCAAATGTATGATTTTGGTGGTAGTTTACTCTTACTACATGTAGTGAGTTCTAAGATAGCAAGCTAGCCTACCACTCATTTTAGTGTAATTTAGCTCACAGCTAGCTGTCATTAATCTGGATAATGTCCTTTAATGTAAGATGTGTTTATACGTATTTTATACACTACATGGTTTATACTCATTGAAAGAACATGAACATGAAGGGAAGGGAAACGAGGTGATTGTGACTTTATGGGAACAGTTTGTGGTGGGTTATCAGCTGTTAGCTGTCAGACGGTCAGCTGTTGTGTGACCACTGCAGGGATGCAAACATATGGGATGAGAACATTGTGTCAAATCTTCGCATTGTATCGCGGAGTGATTTATTATTAGCTGTGCAAAGTCTGAGTTGAAATGTCCAGGGATATTCCAACTCATGGAACGTCTCTCGGCCAATCAGAAACAAATAAATAGTTCCATAGAACCCAATTGTTGTATAACTAGCACTAATCTGGCAGTTATTGTAAAGACTGTAATGACACATTAGGACAACCTAAACATTACACAATGCAAATGGTAGAAATTATGTGATTAGAAGACATCAAATATGGTTAACCTTACCTTTCTTGCAAAAAAGACCAGGCGCGACACAAAATTACTGGATCCCGGACTGATAGATGTAACATTAAATCCTTGCAGTGAGTGCAGTGAAGTGCAGCCTTGTAGCAGTAGGATAATGGTGCGCAGCAAATGGGATTTTTACGTGCACAGCTTTTTGATTTAGTGTTGTCTTACACTTCCTATGTTTCATGGACTGTAACGGTAGGCTATGTGTTTATGTAGTCATTTTAATACAGAATTAACTTTGATGAAATTATAATTTTTATATAATTATAAAAAGGCGGCATCCGCCAAAAGGCGCGCTGTTTGCATCCCTGCCACTGGGCGGCTGAGCTGCCCAAATCGGTCGTAAAGATGGCGGCGTAAAGCTACAGTGACGTCATGAGACACAACGAATAGGAAACGAACTGACCTGATGATGAGAAGCTCACAGAACTTGTAGTGGCCCTTGTCTGCCGCGATGGTGAGAGCCGTGTCCCTGGAGGAGGGGACTGGAGGGGCGTTCACATCGGCACCCTTGTCCAGCAGCACCCGGCCCACCTCCGCATAGCCACCTGATGCTGCCTCCATGAGTGGAGTTAGACCCGTCTACAAGAGGAGGCACATGAGGACACGTGAGGAGACCTGCTACAGACCTTTGATGATTCAGATGAGTCTGAACATGTTAACCGCCAAATATACATCAATCTGAGGACATCTCTGTTACTTTTGTTAATCCAAGACCATGTGATTAAATTTTGATGGTGACTGGACACTTGAGAGGAAGGTGGTGGGAGAGCGCAAACGCAAGTCCACATTGCTACCGACAGTTAGTGCTAATAGTAAAAATTACAGTTGTTTTTTATAGATAGGAAAGTTAGTGCTAATAGTAAAAATTACAGTTGTTTTATAGAGATAGTTTGCAGTGTGCCAAGGCATTAAAACAGCCCAAGTGGGGGAGAGATAGAGAGAGGGTACTACGGTAAAACAGGCGCTTGAAGCTGACCTTGGCACGGTGTTCCACGTTGGCCCTGCGATCCAGCAGCAGGCTGACCACCTCTGCGCGGCCCTGGAAGCAGGCCAGTGTCAGCGCCGTGTTGCGGTTGGTCTCGATCTGGGCGTTGATGTCTGAGCCCATGTCCAGCAGCAGCTTCACCGCTGGCACGTGCCCATTCATGGCCGCCAGCATCAGAGGAGAGATGCCCAGCTTACTGCCCGTCCTGCAGGAGAAACACACACAATGTTAATGTTTTCTCTACTAACCTTAATTTATGCGAATTTGTTTAACATAATACCGGTATTACCATGATGATTGTTATGATGGTTATTATTATGAGTATAGTGATTATGATGATGATAATGTAGTAAATATGATAATAAAGTAAAAAGCAGAGGGTTGATCAGCTGTGTTCTAAAGAATGTTTGAGTTAAGTTCAGCGTATGTTGTTACGAACTATTTGTTTCTCAGCAAAAGCCACGATGAACGGTAATAGGCTATAGCCTAGGCCAGGGGTCGGCAACCCGCGGCTCCGGAGCCGCATGCGGCTCTTTGATCCCTCTGATGCGGCTCAGTATTTGAAATTAATTAATGAGTATTTAATTAAAATGTATTTTATTTTAGTTTGTTCATTTTGATTCAAAATGTAATATTGTAAGTCTATCTGAGTAATTTAGTCTACATAACTTTCCACTCACTTGACTCCATAACCGTAGCTGCACAAATATTGTTACATTCGCGGTTCGTTGCCATGTCAATATCAAACAAAATCACCGATTTCCCTCCATTTCAGTCACGAGAACACTTTAATTGTGATTGTTGATGTGTGCGCTTGCTGTAGCCTAGGCTAGATAAGGAAGTTGCAAGTTACTTGCAAATTAAAACTAGTAGAAAATGTAGGCTAGTTAAAAATCTTCTGTTGAATGAAAGTAACTACGTTAAATATCCAAACTTTTTTCTTGTAACCGTCTTTATGTGGCTCTTCTGAGATTAAAAAAGTAATAAATTTGGTAAAAGTGGCTCTCCAGGCAAAAAAGGTTGCGACACCTGGCCTATGTAGGCTAAAGAGTCATATCGTGGAGAGTTTATTGTTTCGTTTTGGCAAGTAGCCGTGTAATAAGCGGGATAATGTATAGAACGCCGGTCATTATTGGGAAAATAAGTCCCTTCAGGGCGGAAAAAGACCCCTCCGCTGCACATCGGGGTCCGGTTCGCCCTGTCGGGACTTATTTCCTGATAATGACCGGCGTTCTATACATTATCCCTTACTTATTATGTGTTATAGTACCAGCTATTAAGCACTTTTTTTTGAAAATGCAGTAAAACCCATCATTATCAACTTGATCAAAATGAACAAGCCAAATTCTATGGAGCTATTGAAAGCTGTGGAGTGTTTCTAAGCTAAAAAACAAAGATTTTAATGATAATAATGGTGGGTAAAAATGTGGGTTACAAATGCTGCATGAGTGGATACGTCTCAATCTATGTTGTCTTTACCAGCAAATATTAAACCTATGCATCATAGTCTTTTCCCACTCAGTTATTGTTACCTTCAATAAGGTCACATCAGTACAGAGGGGCACTTTTCAGATGAGACAACCCAAACTGATAGAAGGGTGTCTGATGCATGCTGACAGTTAGACTGGCAGCTGGATGCTTGGGGCGCACAGAGCCCGACAGAGGGCTGGGGGTTTAGTCATGGTACCTGGAGTTAATTTCTGCTCCAGCGTTCAGGAGGATCTTGATGATGTTGACGTAGCCTCCTGAGGCTGCCAGGCTGAGGGGCGTGTAGTCGGACACGTTGCGGTGCTCCTTGTTGGCCCCACGAAGCAGAAGCAGCTCCACCACCTGCCACAAGCAAGGCCGGAGAGAGCTACTTTACAAAGTTGGTCACCAATTGCTTTTAACTACAATGCAAAAACATTACGATGGATATCTACGTAATATGGCATGACCTGAGATGTACTGTCTAAGTGTGTGTGTGTGTGTGTGAGGGATGGAAATTAAATATTTTTTCTACCTGCCACTGTGGCTGGTGGATTCCAAAATCTACCAGCCACTCAACTTTTTTACCATCCACTAGAGAAACGGCATGGAAATGTGATGTGATATGATTATAGTAGGCTACCCAAAATGATCACGGTAATCGGCATTATTGCGATACGACTAAAATGTTCTGAGTTTTGCACTAAACCTTCCAACTGTCCTCCAAGCACAGTAGCAACAAAACTAAAGGTCAACAGAACTTCATATGTCCACCGTCTGTCTTTCTCATAGGTCTAAATAGCAGCGTGTCGCAGGCCGGATTAAAATAGCTATACGGGTCAATTCAAAAGAGAACTATTTACGTATTATCCTGTGAAGATACAACGCAGATCCACAGATCTCACTAGATTTATGTTTATGCAGCCATCCTGAAATAAGCTAGCAGTGGCACATGAAAGCACAGTGACAGTTTATTAATGGTAGTGAAGTGAAAGTGGGGCAGCCGTGGCCTACTGGTTAGCACTTCGGACCAGTAACCGGAGGGTTGCCGGTTCGAACCCCGACCAGTAGGCATGGCTGAAGTGCCCTTGAGCAAGGCTCCTAACCCCTCACTGCTCCCCGAGCGCCGCTGTTGATGCAGGCAGCTCACTGCGCCGGGATTAGTGTGTGGTTCACCTCACTGTGTGTACACTGTGTGCTGTGTGTTTCACTAATTCACGGATTGGGATAAATGCAGAGACCAAATTTCCCTCACGGGATCAAAAGAGTATATATACTTATACTTATAAGTGAAGCGCTGCACCAGTGCCTATAGGCTATGCTGCGGGTGGCGGCTCACTACGAGTTGTTGTAGAACTTCAAATCAGCGCGATTTACCCTTATATGCTGGTAACGTTACACGATCCCTAAAGACACTTTCTTATTTTTAACCGTCAATAAGTATGAAAATTAGACGGGATCTGACTATTTGTGCCCTATGCTAGCTCTACCCGCCACAGTGGCTGGTAAGTTGACCAAATTCACCCGCCAGCGCACAAAACTACCCGCATTTGGCGGGGGGCGGGTGGCTAATTTCCATCCCTGCTGTGTGTGTGTGTGGTGGGAGAGAGTGCACACCTCCTGTCGTCCCCCGGAGCAGGCCAGGGAGAGAGGTGTGTCTTTGGTTCTTTCGGACTGGGCCTCGATGTCCCCTCCTTTATCCAGCAGGATCTCCACAACACCAACATGTCCTGCTGTGGCGGCCAGGATCAAAGGAGTGAAACCTGAAAGAGGAGAGAGAGCATTAGGACTAACCCCCACACACAGTCAGTCAGACACACACACACACACACATACCCAGCACACACACACAGTCAGTCAGACACACACACACATACCCAGCACACACACACAGTCAGTCAGACACACACACACACCCAGCACACACATACAAAGACATGCACATGAAGACACACAGGATCACTCTCTCACACACACACACACACACACACACACTTACCTTTCTTATCCCTGTGCTCGATATTGGCCCCATGTGTGATGAGCACCGATACCAGTTCCTCATGGCCTCCAGCACATGCCAGAGTGAGCGCTGTGTCGTGATTGCTCTCCGTCTATCCCATAGAAACACACACAGATTTAGCTGAACCCCAATGTCCTTGATAACTACCAACGCATTGCTACAAAGGTCATTACGCAACTTCGTTTTGGCCTACTGAAACATTAAAAAAAAAATGGTATCTCATACACATAAGCTAGTACACTGTAAAGATATCAGATAGCTGATTTGACAAAAGCCCTCTTTATTCTCACATGACCTATTCCTTTGACCACTGTAACAACTGGATAACAGCAAAAGTTAGGCTTATCATTCCTTAAATCAAGCTAGGCTTATCATTTCTTAAATGTTTTTATTTGTCTAAATGGCCATTTTGGATGGAATGACCGCTGCCTTTATGGTTCTTAAGCCAGACTCTCAGATCCTGAAAAGATAAGGCTGTTTAATTCTGATAATGCTGTTTGACAAACTGCAGGAAGTAAGATTTTCACAAGACAGTTTGCTGGTAAAATAACTAGCTATTTGACTGACTTTGACTGAAATAAAGCATTTGTTCTAGACCTCCTAAATACCTGGGAGTAAAAGATCAATAGGTGTCAATAGGTGTACAGCCTTGTGATTATGGTGACATCACTCAAAGATATCATGCAAGTGTGCCACTGTTCCACAGAACATGTTGAGGGGTCTTACATAGGCGTCGATGTCCACGGTAGGGTAGAGGGCCATCACAGAGGGCGACGTGGCGCTGATGGGGGCCTGAGGCGTGGGGGAGGTTGTAGTGTCGATCATAGGCACTCTGCTACCCACTGCTGCACAGAGGCGAATGGGTTAGGAGCTCAGCCAACAACACAGGACCAGGTCATGCTACTGCATATAGGTCATTTAGGTGTGGCATGTGGCATCTATACAGATTTTTACAAAGATATTTTACTCCCCAAATGCCTTGTACTAACAGGGTTACCCTCCCTGCCCATCAACCCATTATGTTCTCCGTCACGTAGGCTGCGGCGGTCAAGCTACTGCCATGTCTGTGAGCATCAGAGGGGAATGATGACCCACCTGCCATGATGTCGTCCAGCGTGTCAGTGAGCGTCTGTGCGGGTGAAGCGACCATGAGGCCGTCAGGCACCTGTGCGGGTGAAGCGACCATGAGGCCGTCGGGCACCTGGCTGAGGAGGCCGGTGCCCAGCTGCTGCCCCAGCATGGCCCTCTGCAGCTCGGGGCTGCCGCCATCCAAGGCGCAGGGGTACTCCATGCCGCCACCACCGCTGGCGAAGTCGGCGCACTGCTGCGCGGCCAGCGGCTGGATGGGGACGAAGCTGGACGCCGGCAGCGGTGGGGGTGACGGCTGCTGCGGCAGCGCGGGAGGAGGGGGAGGCGGAGGGGGAGGGGGCGGCTGGGAGGACTCCCGATAAAGGATAGTGTCCACCTGCGGGAGTTTGGGGTACTCGCCGACGTCCCCGGCCTCGTCCCCGCCCGCCTCCTCGTCCTCCAGCTCCTCCACCTCATCGTCGTCGATGGGCGGGATGAGCTTGCAGTAATCGGGCTGCCCCTCCCCGTCCACGGCGATGGTGGTATCGTCGGTGCCCAGCTGGGGTGGTTGCCCGGGCAGGGGGGCGCCAGGCTCCTCCACCCCTGCCGCCGGCCCGGCCTCGCCCTTGGGCCCCTTGGCCTCCATGTACTCTTTGGTGAACTGCTGCTGCGTCTTGAGCTGCAGCTGCCGCTCCACCTTCTGCAGCTCCTTGAGGATCTTCTTCTTCTTCTGCAGCTGCTCCTCGCGGCTCTTCTTCAGCTCCTCGATCTTGTCCTTGGTGAGCGGCTCGCCCTGGATGAGCTCCAGCGACTGGAGCTGGGCGCGCTCGATGGCGCTGATGCGCTGGCCCAGCTCGTTGAGCTTGCCCTCCGTCTCCTCCACGATGCACTCCAGCGGCTGCTGGTACGGGTGAAAGGGCTGCAGCAGGTCTGCGTCCAGGCTGCCCGGCGTGCTCTGCAGCTGGGCTAGCCGCTGCTTGGACATGCCTAAGGAGAGGGGAGAGAAATAAATAAAAACAATTACAACTTATAAACTTACGGTAGCACAATTCTTAAGCCAGGTAGATCAGCTAATGTGTTAAGGGCACAGGTAGAACCAATACATGGCAAGACTTTCACTTTCTAAAGCTAGAATTTTACATCTCTGATTTCAAGTGAATGAAGCAGCTCATACGTTCTCCACCAACCTTTGCTTGAGACAGGTGAAGAGCTGGATGGAACTCTGTCGGGTTCCTGGGGAGGCACCACCATGGCCAGGGCCTGGAATGGAACTCTGGGAGCCTGAGAGGAACAGACAAGGAGGAACTTGGGTCATAAACAGGGCTGTGTATTGGCAGGATCCCAGTGATACTATACCATCACAGGGGTTACGGTATAACATATTATTGTTATATTATTATATATTGTGATATACTGTGATTTTTTTCTGACATCAGCAGTGCACCCTTCCTATGTCAACTTGCACTGTTACATTAGAGTAGAATGGGAGAAGACAGATGACATAGCATCACAAAACAAATACTCAAGCGAATCAATATTCCTTTTTACATCCCTTGTCATAAAAGTAGTTAGTTGCAAGGGTATTCCTGTCAAGCCATTTTTTGGTGCCCACTTAAGTCCCTGGCTGCATAAAAGGTCACAGCCACATATTTACCTGGCAACCACATCTCTGTTTCTATTAGCCAGACCTGTCACCAGGTGCCACTGTCCCAGCCATTAGCTCTAACACTAATACTAGCGTAAGCCACTTAAAACACAATTAATCTAGGGATCCATATCTTCAAAACAGCATGCTAGAGTAGAGTGGCCTGTTCTCCTACAGACGCGTGGTCCTCACCTGGGACGTGTCGTGAGAGGGAGGTGTGAGCTGGGGCATCTCCGTGGTGGGGGCGTTATTTGGGTAGTCCAGGAGGTAGGACACCACATTAGTGTGGCCACCTTTAGCAGATTCAATCAACATGGTGGAGCCATCCTAACCAAACACAAACACAAACAAAACACAACAGTTAAAACAGTCTCCCTTCCGTGAATCAGTTAAAACAGGTTTTCAACTGAGAATGGAGTAAGAACTGAAACTCTATTCATTTCTCCTTTAAATTTCTACTAAAGTGTGTTACATTTCTTGCAAGTGTCTTTCTTTACATTCCCTGAGTAAAAACACATAACCTCTGGGCATTGCTTTCCTCTTTTTTGTTTCAATTAATGAATTAATCTGCACAAAAGTACGCATACAACACTTACATAACACTAGTCACACTATATCCATTTGCATTCACATGTCGTTATTTGTTCTAAACCATCCTTGACAGCTGAGATGGGGAGATGTGAGGAGGGTGAGATGTGAGGAGGAGGGGATGTGAGGAGGGTGAGGTGAGATGTGAGGAGGGGGAGGAGGGTGAGGAGGGGGAGATGTGAGGAGGGTGAGGTGTGATGTGAGGAGGGTGAAATGTGAGGAGGGTGAGATGTGAGGAGGGGGAGGTGTGAGGAGGGTGAGGTGTGAGGAGGGTGAGGTGTGATGTGAGGAGGGGGGTGGAGGAGGGTGAGGTGAGGAGGGTGAGGTGAGATGTGAGGAGGGTGAGGTGAGATGTGAGGAGGGTGAGGTGTGAGAAGGGGGAGATGTGAGGAGGGGGAGATGTGAGGAGGGGGAGATGTGAGGAGGGGGAGATGTGAGGAGGGGGAGGAGGGTGAGGTGAGATGTGAGGAGGGCGAGATGTGAGGAGGGCGAGATGTGAGGAGGGCGAGATGTGAGGAGGGCGAGATGTGAGGAGGGCGAGATGTGAGGAGGGGTGAGGAGGGTGAGGTGTGAGGAGGGTGAGGTGTGAGGAGGGTGAGGTGTGAGGAGGGTGAGATGTGAGGAGGGTGAGATGTGAGGAGGGTGAGGTGTGGGCACCTTTAGTCTGTGCGTGGGGTCGGCCCCGTGAGCCAGCAGAAGCTCCACCACGGCCAAGTGGCCTCCGGCGCAGGCCAGGGACACCACTGTGTGGTCATTATTAGCTGTGGCTCTGTTGACATCCGCACCTGCAGGCACAGGCACACACACACACACACACACACACACACACACACACACACGGGCATGAGTAACCAGGACACACACACAAACAGCTGCGTCCTCCTGCGCAGCACACCAAGAAAGAACAGCTCAGCTGAGCGAAGTGTTTCAGTAGGTTAGCAGGCCACAGACGCACCTTTGCTGATCAGGAACTGGACAGTGCACAGGTGTCCTGCTCGCGCTGCTTTCATTAGCGGAGTTCTGCCTCCCTCGGACTCGTGCTCCTGTGGGACGGACATGACAGCACTCAGTAAGACCAGCAAATAGCGGGGAAGCAACAGCCCTGTAGCCCAAAATTCTCCATAAAGACAGCTTCTGTAGCAGATATTAATGTTCCTGGATATCATGCATATCACAGTCGATCATAACAGGCTATCCATCTTGGGATGAAGTGATGAGCGGACAGTCATGACACTGACGTAAGGTTAATTAGTCAAATAGCTGTGTGCCTGGGAAAGGGGGACTCACCAGGTCAGCGCCTGTCTGGAGCAGCACGTCAGCCACATCGGTGTGTCCATTCTCACACGCATATGTGAGGGCCGTGTCACCTGTCGCAGTGGTGGCGTGCACGTTGGCTCCTGCACAGAAAATACATCACTCAGAATAGGCTTAGGGACCAGGGATGGATGACTGATTTGAAAAATGTTTGTTTGTGTGAATGATTAATTACTTTTTAATCTGTTGGCAAAACAATGTTGAATTTTTTAAAAAGTCAATGTAAACCGATTTAAAACCAGTACTTGTAAGGTTCAGGCCTTGATTTTGAAATAATTTCGCTGCTAATAAAATTATCTGCTAGTCCTTACAGGGTATAGAGCAGAGACCACAAACCAGGTAATACATTAGGATGTACCAATATTCTGGCTAGAATTGCCTTAAGAGTGACTGTAAATTGGGGCTGTGTTCTATTCGCACAACTAGCATCAGAGGTTCTTACTTGTTCATCAATGTCTAATAGAGCAGAGTAGTTCAGACGTACCACCTAATGCACTAATGTATCAACCAACAGGACCTACAACCTAATGCATCTAAACCATTTGACTGAATGAGAGGTGGCAGCTCTGCAGTACCTGCTGCCAGCAAGTATTTCACCAGCTCCAGGTGTCCCTCCTGCGCAGCCTCCATCAGCGGCGTGGAGCAGCCCAGCTCGATGTCAGCTCCCGCCTTGATGAGGAAGTCGGCCACCTCCAGGAAGCCCCCACAGCAGGCCAGCGTCAGGGCCGTCTCCTGCGTCTCCTCCGTCTGGGCGTTGATGTTGGCTCCTGTTGGCCGGGCAGCAGAAGAGAGATCAGAAGGGTTCCCATCGCTACTCTACAGGCCTCTCCAGCCTACTCATTAAGTTTAATGCTTTCAGAAGAGTGTCAATCAAGATCACATCACACAGTCGAACCTCTGAGTGGCTTTACTCGACTAGTATCCACACACCCACCCACAGCCTAGTTCCTCAAGTCAAGTCAAGCAGAGGGGATTTTCTCTTCATTAATATCCTAAGGACAGCCTTGGCCCAACTAAATTGACCCTGAGGTCAGGCGGCATCCTCCTCACCCTGAGCCAGGAGCAGGGCCACCATCTCTTCGTGGCCTTCGCGTGCCGCCTCCATGAGGGGCGTGTAGCCTTCGTCGTTGACCTCCTCCAGGTTGGCGCCGCGCTCGATGAGCAGGGCTGCCAGCTCCACGTGGCCGCCGCACGCCGCCAGCGTCAGTGGCGACTCGAACGAGTCGGCGGGCATGTTCACCTGAGCGCCGCTGTCCAACAGCAGACGCGCCACCTCCACGTGCCCGTCCTAGACGGCAGGAGAGCAAAGCAGAGGAGACAAGGAGAGAGGAAAGCAGAGGAGACAAGGAGAGAGGAAAGCAGAGGAGAAGACAGGAGAGGAGAGAAGAGGAAATGAAAGGAGAGAAGACAAGAGAGCCAGGGGACACGGTTCAGCACTGACTCACACAACCAAACACTTCCCGCCATTGCGTCTACGGAGTTCTTGGGCTTCCCTCGAGTGTGTTATAGTTTAAGTGATTATGAGACTCGTATATCCTCTTTTAAGAGCCTTACAAAAAAAAAAAAAAAAAAAAAAAACGACTCATAAAACATTCATATTCCATAGTAAGGCCCCCAATACAGAGTAGATCCAATTGAAGGATTAAAATAGAGCGTATTGATTTTTCTGCAGGTAAAAGCCTGTCTGCTGTGAGCGTGTGGGTGCTTCCTCACCATACAGGCCTCCATGAGGGCCGTGTGCATTTCATCTGTCTTGTGTTCCTGATCAGCTCCAGCCTCGAGCAGGAAGTGCACCATTTCCAGGTGTCCTGTAGAGGGAGGGGCGTAGCAGGGCAAACAATGACTCAGGTGCCGCTCGGGTTACACTCTACCTACCACGTCACAATGCAAATGTGTCAGGGGTTAGGTACGGTACCTTTGTAGCAGGCCAGCGTGAGCGCGCTCTCCTTGAACTCATTGGAGTGTGTGTTGATGCCGGCGCCGTATTCCAGGAGCACGCGGGCGACCTCGACGTGACCGGCACTGGCCGCCTCCATCAGGGGAGTGTGTCCGTTCTCATTGTGGTCCTCGATGTTGGCGCCTTCCTTCAGCAGCACCTTGACCACGTCCAGGAAGCCTCCCGCACATGCGTACGTCAGGGCTGTGTTGCCTGGGGCACGGGGGGGGGGTTGGATGGGGGTTAAGGGGAGAGCACTGAGGAATGCGGCAGAACCACTTCACCATGTGACCGGTGAGATGCTTTAGGGTGGCTTTTGATCGATCAAATACAACTGTCTCTGTTCCAGATAATTAATTTAAGGTAAAAACTAATACTAATACTTGTTTTATGCCCCAATTGATATAAAGAAATATTCTGGTCAAGAAACAGTGCTCTCTCAATCTCGCTCTGCTTCTAGTCAACAAAGTACAGCAGGTTCTATACTTTACAAGCAAAAATATTCCAGCCAACTTAAAGAGCATTATTAGAAGTGGCCATATTCCCCTATTAACTCCAGCTGTGCTGGATGATGGGTCTGTGATGAGTGTGTGTGTGTTCTCTACCTGTGGAGGATTGTGCGTTGACATCAGCTCCGTGTACCAGTAGCAGTTTGACTATGTCCACGTAACCGCCACTGGCTGCTCCCATTAGAGGTGTGATGTCCCCCTTAATGCCTCGGTCCTCCACATTGGCGTGCATGGCCAATAAGACCTGCAGAAGAGACACCCAGGGACAAAAACATGAATGTGCCATTTCACATAATTTTATCATGTTCCACTTAAATTGTATCATTCATTCATACACACAATATACTTAATATACAATTTCAACTGTGATGGGAAAGCATTTGTAGGTTTTAACTTCTAAAAATCACCTTTATTAAAATGTGCACAGGTACTTGTTCAGTGCAGTGCAGTTCAAAATCTAAAAACCACAGACAGCTTTCTTCACAGTGTGCGTGCATGCATAGCTGCTACTGCTGCTTATACAACTGTACTTTGGGGTGAGGGTGGGGGATGTTCTGGGGAGGGGTCAGTGAGTGCTTTGGAAAAGGCGGCCTCTGACAGGTGTACCTGGGCGAGTTCGTAGTAGCCGGCCGAGCAGGCCAGGCACAGCAGGCTTTCTCCTTCCTCCGTGTGCTCGTTGACGCTTCGGCCCTCGTCCAGCAGCTTGCGCACGGCATTGACGTCTCCGTCAGAGCACGCCTCGGCCAGGCTACGGCTAAAAATAACCAGACTGCTACAATTACGGCGACTGTGCAAGTGCAACTGCTGTGTGCGCTTCAGGACATCAGAGATGTAGTTCAGCAAATCAGACATGTTACAATACCCATACAAATTTTGGCATCTTCTAAAATTTGCATATTTGCATGCAATTGTTGACCTTGTGTTGAAAGCCATGCAATAATCAGGCTACAATGAATAAAATAGTGCTAACCTACCAAGACAATTTGCAGTGTTTTCACCTGACAATTAAATCCATGGCATTGCAACTTGAACTATGGATGAACCTAAATTGTGCAGTAACACTCAAAATAACACTAATGAATGCACCAACAATAGGCACTAGTGCAATTATATTCCAGCATGTTAAAACTTTGAGTTATGGCCTAGATGTTCACACTATTATACAGTTCAACTTGGATGAGTGGATTCATGTACATACTGACTGTAGAGCACTTTGGTCAACTGCGGTGGTTATTAAATATGTGCTATAAATAAATTGACATGGACATGTGTGTATGTGCAGGCAGGAAAAGGAGAGGATGCCTACTTGTCTGCTTGGCTGGCGTTGAGTGTGTTCTCGGCCCTCATTCGTGTGAGAGCGGCAGCTGCTTCGTCCAGAGCGCAGCTCACTGACGAGGTCAGCTGGCGCAGCACCTCGGGATCGGCGAAGGCTTTACCGTCGGCATTGGACTGTTCAGCGAGGCCTGAATCATCCACACACACACACACACACACAGAGAGAGAGGCAAAGGTCATAAAATGGTCACCATTGGCACAGTATCATGTAGCACAAGTCCCAGTTTGTACATACAGTATATTAGACAAGAGATTCCTTAAGTACAGGCACAGCGAGTTGAGTCCACAATGCTACTCACTAACTTAGAGCCAAACATATATGGAGTGAGACAGCGTATGTCAAGTGTCTGTTTCCAGTTTTTAAAACGCATGTTTTATGGTGAATAATGGAGATAAAGAATAATTTCATGGATGCCCGGAAGTCCAGAAAAGGGATGATGCTTATTCAATCTGTTTTGGGAACCTTCAGATGAAGCATAAGAAGCATACTGCCTTTAGCCCAGGTGGAGACTCAACACATTTGAGAATGCGGAGAGCTAGATTGAATATTAATGAATTATTCTGGGCCAAATCGTCTTGAAAAGTTTCAGGGGGAGTCATATTAAGGTTACGAGTCTGAAAGAGTCTGTGTACCAGACCGGTGAAATGTCTCTCGCACACCTCAATATGCAAATATGTCTGTGCTGTGTACAGAAGCTCAAACATAAATATTTCACATGTTTCTGGATTTAGTGAATATACGACGACACCCTCAAGGATTTTAGCCTAATTATATGCCCAACTGAGCTTAAGAGGAACTTTTACATTTTCTGATTGAACACATATGGGTTTTTTTCTCCATAATAAATATTTAAAGTAAAAAGGCAATTGATCAATCGCTTATGGGCTTCCTTGCAGTCATCCTAGGAAGTTAAAAGTTACCAAGATTAGGCTGACAGCAAACAGCAAAGTAGACTAGGAACCGCTGTGGATGAAGCATTTACAGTATGAAAGCTAAAGGCCCACTGCAGAAAACAGATTCAATAGTGAAGGATGACAAACATGGTGAACTTGATGGTAGATGGAAGGGCTATTTGAAGAGTTTCAAAAGGCTTGCTTTCACATGATTTGGTGGCCCACACAACTCTCTCACTTCAGCACAAAGAGGCATACAGTCAGACCAGACAAAAGGCAGACCCAAAGACAGGCCTTCACACAGTAACACACACATGTACAAAAGCCCTAATTATGCCATACTGCCTCTGCCCCCCCCCAAAAAAACCTGTCAAACTCATAACACACACTCTTACTAAAAGTCTGAACACACTTACACACACACACATGCACAAACACACACAGAGTGTACTAAAGGCCATTGCTGAGTCATGAAGGGAGCTGTTGCTGCTGCATGGAAATCCTTTGTTGCTGTTAATCTCCCCCATGGTTCTCCTGCGGGCTAACCAGCAGCAGCTCAGGGGACCGGGCCTGCTCATACCAGTTCACCAGCACAGCGCAGCGCAGAGCAGAGCGGCACCAGGCATGGCAACCTGACTAAAACACACTCAACTAGCTTACGCTGCACCGCCTTCAGAGCCGCACACAACCTGAGGCAGGGTGGAGAAGTAGGCCTAGCGTAAACCTGGCCCTATGGGATAGCGGTGACATTATACAAGTCCAGAGAGGAAAACTAGTTTTGAGTAGTTATACTGTTTACTCAATGAAAAACTCATAGACAGCTTAGTTACAAAAACATACAACAAACCACAGCCACTGGTACAATACCTTGTCACTTACAGTCCATTATAACTCTGACAGCTGTTGTGTTTGTTGCTTTTATAGGGTTCATGCTGATACAATGTGACCCCAAAAGATAAGCTGTGCTCTCGACACGCAACACTAGATCGTTAACACAATAAAGCATCGGTAAGGACGCAACAGGATGTGTGTACAATAAACGTATCTATAAGTATAAGTATATATACTCTTTTGATCCCGTGAGGGAAATTTGGTCTGCATTTATCCCAATCCGTGAATTAGTGAAACACACAGTGAGGTGAAGCACACAATAATCCGTGGCGCAGTGAGCTGCCTGCAACAACAGCGGCGCTCGGGGAGCAGTGAGGGGTTAGGTGCCTTGCTCAAGAGCACTTCAGCCGTGGCCTACCGGTCTGAAGCGCTAACCAGTAGGCCACAGCTGCCCCCATCTGTATCTCTGGGTGCAGCCTATGGTATGTTGAGCCTTACTGCTCAAGGTTTATGAGCATGTGCAAGCCAAAAACTCTATACATCTACGAGTTAAAATGCAGCTACAACAAATGCATCTAAATCCCAGGCAAAGACAGGCACCAATAGCTTCATATTAACTTCTTCCATGACAATGGCAGTAACATGCACTTTTTTGCTAATAACAGCAGTCCTCATTGTGACGTACTGCACTCTAGCGTAGAATAATCTTCATAAACCACTGCTACACATTCCACTGTTATTGTCTAAATTCCTACAGTTCAACCATCAAAGCCTTGCGCCAAACAATTTCTTGTGTTTAGCATAGAAGAAATTATGTTTAGTGTAAAATTCTTGACCCAAAAGCTAACAAACTCTCTCTTAAAATGTTAAAATGGTTACAGAGAAAGAGTTTCAGCCCAGCAACCATTATTATGAATGGAGTGTAAAGTAAAGTTGAACTGATTTCAGTTGGAAAAGTAAATAAATCATATTAAAACGTAGAGGCTGCTATTCTAATCCATTTCTATATTTTTTTTTTTTGCCAAATTCCACAAATTACTCTAGCTGTCTGGTCTGTGTTTGCGCTTAAAATAAAACAAATAACTCTGAAGTTCATCCACAGCCTTGGCTCTGAAAATAGGAAACAAAATTGCTCTGGCCAAGCCAATCAGTATTGCTTCAGGAGCACACAAGGTAAGTATGCAGTTTGATTGGTTGCTGAGCTTAGATACTAATAAACATTTCAGCAGAATCGCGGTGTCTACCGTTATAATGGCAGGTAAACTACAAACTGTAAACAAGTGATGAAAGTGTGGTGACCCCATCCCCCATCCCCCCACACACACACACACACACACCTGCTGCCTCCAGCAGGGCCTCCAGGCGGGCCTGTGTTTCGGGGTCCACTCTCCGCAGGTCCAGGTTGTCTGCAGCACTGGACAGGAGCAGTTCTGAGGCCGTCTTTAGCACAGGGTTATCCAGGTCTTCCTGCTCCAAAAGAAATGATTCCACCTGTTTGCAAATTTAAAAAAAAATGTCAATATGGTTGCTACACAACTGTGCTGCAACATTTTCAATCAGGCTGAGCTACGAACACACCACAGAGTTTAGAACAGACATGGTCATTCACAGTAGCCCATTTTTGTGTCTGTGTGAAACAGGAAAGAGGAAGTAATCATATATTTGCTCTGGGCGCCTTCACAGTGCATTTTGTTCATTAAGTTCATTCACATTTATTAATTCGTATGCTCAGTGTTGGCTCAGTATTAGGCTCCATGTCCCTAAATCTCAATAAGAACACCTGACCTGATCATTTTTCAAAGTTGGCTTCACTATGGCTACAGAACAAGTAAAACACAAACAGAACAAGTAAAACAAACCTCTCATAGGCACATAGTTTTTTAATCATCTCTACATTTATATTGGTCACGTGACGGACAGATAAAGACGGTCATTCCCAATGACCCTCCAGAACACACGCCATGTCCTTCTGAGTTCCGGGATGGAGCATGGCAAGAAAATGTAAGAAAGGCTTTCACAGCACAACACTGCCAGGTGTGTGGCCAAAAGACACCAGTTAGCAGGTTAGAAAGCTCCCACCAGTGCCAGCTGGGTGGTTGTTCTGTTGGTGTTTGCAGGGTTGCCGCAGGCTAGCTTTGCTTTATCCCATTACTCTTTACTGTGGTTTTAAAGCAGAGAGGGACAATTAACACACGAGGGCACCAGTGGCAAAGTTCATCTGGCACTCGCAGTCCTTCCCCCTTTGCCACAGAGAGCTGAGCTTGGGGCCAAGGCTACGCACAGGCTCAGTGTTTAGGCCCTCTGAGCCTCAATGGAATTACAGTAAGCACTGAGATGAGCTGATCAGCGGGTTTCCCTGTCGTTCCCCCTACCCCACCCTACCCCACCCCACCCCACCCCACCCCACTCGTTTTCCTTCTCCCTAGCGTGCACGCTGTAACCTTGACCTCCATTCACCTGCCTTATCGCCTGCAACAGGGCAGGACGTCCCGTAACAAGCTCCACCTGGTCGCACTCAGCTGCGGGAGGACTATTACTACCAGTATTTTTAATTGTGAGGATGTCAATGTGTTGTGTCTTTAAGGTCATAAGGTCAATTGGTGAGCCACTGTTGACGGACATTCTATTTCAACACTACCTTCCTGCATGACTGAAACCAAATATGACGTGTCCTTTTAAAACAATCACTGCTTCATATTCACAAATGCATCTTTTACTTGAGAAAGTTACTTTGTCTGAATTAGCCCACACAAACCAGAATTATGCTACTTCTTCTTGAATAACTTTTCATTGTGAAGTTAACAGGGAAGTAACATTGGTTATCCCCTACTGTTCCAGGAATGATTATACACTACACTACCGCAGCCGTCCTTGACATATCAGCTAGGCCAGACTGATTTATTGGAGTACATTTTAAAGGTCTCTGAAGAAGATATATGGGCGTTGAAACGTTAGTCGGTTTGCACTAATTAAAAATCGCGAAAAGCTTTGTGTGCTCCGGTCCTGCTCCTTGGTCCTAATTAGACCTTGGGTCTTCTCCTTTTCCATTTTAAAGGTGTTTCAATAGGCCCATTTCTTTCTGGAGGATTTGCGATGAAACAAATTAGGTGTTCCAAACTGAAGGAACTCCATAACGGGCTATGAGAAGAGAACAGGATAACCAGCCTCACTGATAACACCTCTGGTAATCACTGCTGCGACTGTTTAAATGGAGCAACTTTCATATTCACTGGTGCTTGCAAAGAATATACCCTTTAAAAAGTTTACTGTAAACATGAAGCAAACACATAGATTCATTGATTCATGAACCTTTACCAAACAACACAGTATATCTGACAATGTATACAACATCCCACAGGCTCACTAATCAATGGCCTGCTGTATGCAAAGTGCCACTGTTATTACTCAAAAGACACATTGTCAGTGTCCGTAAACAAAAACCTGATGACCGGTTGCAAAGAATGGCAAACACGTCTACACAGACAAAGACTTCTAAGACAAAGAGGTTGTGTTCTACTAATACTACGCTTTTGGTGAAACGATCCACACATGTACCCTCATCCAGCTGCTTTGATAGGGGCTGAAGTCATTCCTTCAGCTCTGTGGCGGTTTCTAAAACAGAAACGCAGAGATGAAGTTACTAGGAGTGGTCTTTTCAAGCCCAGTTCCAGAGGCGACTGAGGCAAACGGCAAAGACTAGACGCCTTGCCAGGAGGACTGACCCAAAAGAGGGGAAAAACAAAAAGGCAAGGCAACGCAAGAGGGTGTGGTCAGCAGAAAACACATGTGCAGAGAGAGAGAGAGAGAGAGAGAGAGAGAGAGAGAGAGAGAGAGAGAGAGAGAGGAGAGAGGAGAGAGGAGAGAGAGAGAGAGTAATTAAAAGCATACTGCGACATTTCAATGTGCTGAGTCTCAGCTGTGACTGGGAGCACGTCTCTGCAACTCAACTCAGAGAAGCATCAGTCTGTGTGGGTTGGGTCTGTGTGGGTTGGGTCAGGGCTGTGTGTGTGTGTGTGTGTGTGTGTGAGAGTGTGAGTGTGTATGTATACACATACGTACATCTTGAGATGAGGAACAGAATGGAGAGAGATTAGTCACCTCAGGACAAAGGGGAGGACACTTGACAATAGCAGGTTAAAAAAATGTACTGAGGGAATAACTGTGGCACAGTTGAGTAAGAAGAGTCGCCTTTTGACATCACATGAATTTTCAGGCAACCTTTCATTCCCTGAAATTCCAGCACACAAGGTGAGGAAACGTCGCACAGGGAGCAATGGAAGTTGAGTTTGGCCAAGAAGACGAGAGCCCACACAAACACCCTCATGAATAACTAAAGATGCCAGACTAATGGCAGCAATAACCAAGAGAGGGTCAAACACACAAAACCACTTCACATGGTACCCCGGGGTTTACTGCACAGGAAAACTGAACAGACCCATATGTACAACAGAAATGTCCACGACAGAAACGTCCACAAGACAAATGTCAGTGGAAAAAAAATGGCATATCTTCTTCACGTAGTAAGGCCCCTAGGAGGCATCACAGGCTGCTTGCGTCTGTACATTTGTTTTAAATAGCGAAGTAAAGAATGTCGTTCCTTTTATATGATTTTATTAGCCTGGGCTTTTTCCATGCCGCCTTATGCGCGTGATTTTATTCACGCTGCTAGGCAGCCTGGATTCTATGGACTTCGTTTTCACCTCAACGAAGGAACCAATCACAGAACGGAGGGAGGGCAGCAAGACGATGACGACACACCGAAGCCGTTATGAGCTACATACAGACGCATGTGATAGACATTCATAGCGCCCAATAAACGGCTCTGGGCATTCGTAAACTACGTTTCAAATACGAGAAAATTAATGTCTAGTTCCCAGACCCCATCTCAATGAGATGAGGTCTGACGTTACCCAGGCTATGATTTTATTGTACTGCATGTGAAAGCTGACGCACTACAAATATGGCACTTAGAGGGTTGACCAATCTCCACCAGCACCTTGTTTCATGTGCTCTAGTGAAGGCCTTGGGAAATATACTGTTGATGTTCAGTGATGCTCTGTACTGTAAGTCCTTTTTTAATCCAGTACTTTCTGTGCTTTTCTGTGCCATTGGAATCCCATAATGTGACATGCAAATATCTTCAGATGCAAATATGTTATTGAAGAACTTATTGCCATTTGTTGGTGCCCACATCAAAGGCTTGT
This sequence comes from Alosa alosa, assembly GCF_017589495.1. Classification (NCBI taxonomy): domain Eukaryota; kingdom Metazoa; phylum Chordata; class Actinopteri; order Clupeiformes; family Clupeidae; genus Alosa; species Alosa alosa. Next base: position 30,645,284 of record NC_063190.1, on the reverse strand, counting down.
CTTGTTAGGTTACTGGTCGTATCATAAACAGCCACAACAATGAAGAGGATTGACTGAAGAACTTGTGGGTATTTGTGGGTCCCCGCATCAAGGGTTTGTCTGGTTATGTTGCTGATCGGATCATAAATGGCTGCAGCAACAAAGTGTGAGTGACAGAAGAATTTGTTGTTAGAAAACACTTTCACAGCGTGAAAGTGGGTGGGTCTGGGAGGTCAGACATGACTTTTGAGACCATCTGGACATGTCGTGGGCCTACTTCAACGAAACACAGTTGAAGGAAGGTGCCTGCTTGATAACCCAGTGAAATGCTCATGAAGGGTGCTCTGTTGGCGATTTTGTTGTTGATGGTAAATAGGCTTGGTTATGGATTGGCTACTGTGGGACATCCCTACCTACAACACAAGGAATTTAACCTCTCTGTATCTGTAATTACCTGCTTTTAGTAGATGAAAACAGTTTTGTCTTCTGTCTGTGTGCTGCTGATGGGCCACTGGGGTGTGTAATCCTGACTTCTGGGCATGCTTATGGGCTATCTGTGTGTATAAATCCTGGGCAAGCCACCCACAAATCTTTAATACCTGACTATGCCTTCAGACTGTAGTTTCAAAACGATACACTAGGTATTCAGCCTACTATACAACTGGAGCAACAGGTCAGGCCACCAATGTGTGTTCTTGTGTGGCCACCACGTCATCCACATTCCTTACTCTTCTGCCCAAGAGATAAACCTGAGACAGCTCGAAGGACTAAGGATTTGTTCACTAGGTCTATTTTGCCACATTTGAAATATCCCACTGAGTCCAGACATAAGATTACTCAATACACACTAATGAGAAGTTTGCTGCTCTACATTGGTGCATTGTTGCCCATTTGCGTTCTGAATCAGAACATTAATTGATACAACCCATCTTCAAGAATACCCCAAAACTGAAGAGACAATATTTGCTACTAGTGCCGACTACTAGATCAGTAGTGATCGATTGATCGATAGATCAAAATGATTGATTTCACTCTCACTGGTCATTAAACTTTGTAGCATTATTAAGGACCACTAAATAAAGCATAATGCTTACCACACAAATACGCAATCATGACAAGTAAAAGGTGATAATATCTGCACTGCTTTCGTAGAATTCTAGATGTCACTATGATGACACTTGCAAATCCACAATCCAACATATCTGCTATGCGTCCAGTTCAGCAGAACACAAATGCCATTGCTCCATTCGGCATACCTTCTGCAATAATGCCTTCATGGCACTTCATAATTGTAACAATGGTACTTTCGAGTGTTGTAGTAATTATCAAAATAATGACAGCGGAGTCCCTCACTGTACAGTCCAAAATAAAGGACTGCCTTTATTTTCTTGAGCTTCTGGCTATTACTGCGTCAAGCAGTGTTTATTAATTTTGTCCGACAAGACGTGCATGTACAAGTTAAAGGTACATGATGAATTTCTGTAGCCCAATGAATATTCTCAAAAATACTGATCTCACTAAAATTATAACCTTAAAATTATAAGGGAAATGGCTAAGCTACACAAGAGAAGCTTGTAACATCACTGTGTGACATCACTTGAGGGCACCTCCAGCACTTTCTGACGAAGAGACAAGACAACTCTTCTTCCATTTCCACACATTCTCCTTTATCTGAGAAGACAGGGCAATAAACTATAGTAAGTTTTGAAGTGTACAGTACACACATAATCCCTAGAAAAAAAAAAAACCTTGTGGCTGCAGGCAAGATCTGCACATTCTTTTAGGTTTGTTTGTTTTTTGCTGCAAAGAACGGTTTAAAACCCGAGGAAATAGTGGGACCATCGGATAACCAGGGTCCCCTAAAGTGCAGTGCCATGGAGAGCTGCAGACACAAAGCCTCTTGGTATGGGCTTCACCTTGGATTGTGAAGTAGGTCCAGCACTCACCCGCCTTTAATAAAGCACCCCTCTGAATTCCAAACGAAATGCCAATAACAGGAGCAGAGAGAGCAACCTCCCCATTAGAGGTTATAAAAGGCAACAGACACAGCCCTGCCCTCTGGACAGTGAACAGAGAAATCACATGCAAGACGCACAAACAGAACGAGGACAAACAGTGGGTGTCTTATGTCTGTATGTGAACTCTCAACTCTGACATCAGTCCGCCAATCAGCTGGCAGTACCTGCTTGTAGGTCTAGGCCTAATACTTGCAACTACAGAATTGACAAAACTATTAGACACAGACAGACACACACACACACACACACACAGACAGACAGACAGACAGACACACACACACCACAAAAAATGTGGAATCTTGTTTTTTTGTAAATCGAAGGGCTATCTTTTTTTGTTAATTCTGAAGATGCAAGATGTGCCAGATATACATTACATTCTGCCTTTAAATGCCTAGATTATGTTCGACAATTTAACCTTTAGTGCTTAATTAGTCAAAAGTTAGGAGATACACGTGTTAAAGAGAAAAATGTACAGAATTGACACTGACCCTTCAGTTCAGTTCAGACACACATTGATTAATGGGAACTTAACATCAACCAACATAATTGAAGGGTGTGTTGCTTACAGCTTTTCACTAAATATCTCAGCAACAGACATCCCAAGTAATTCAGGTCTTAGCCTTAACTTTACATTCATTAAATTAGGTGGCAACGTTACAGCAGTGCAAATTATGTCTCAAGGGTTTACATCTACAGTAACATTCCACCAAATTAACATTGAAATATACCGCTCTTCCATTCCGATTTAAACCCCTGTTGCTACTAGGAAAGAATTAAGTTTTAGATAGAGTCATTACTATCACGAGGACATCAAAAAGGGCCCTATAAGCATTGCTAGAAAGATGTAACTACTGCACTATATTATTTTAACATAGTCAAGGAGGCTGGTTGTGAAAATGAGGTGAAACCTGAGACGATGTTGAGAAGTAACGTTAATATTATTCACATAAACTAAACGTAACGTTAGCTGGCTCTCAACTTACCTGTCCCTTTAGTTAAGTAAAGTTATATTAGGTGTCAAGATTGATGCCACTTATTAGATAACTAATGTTATATGTTAAGACATCTGTCCAAACAGATTATTGCGAAAGAATTGGCCAAAACTGCTGTCACGTAGATGTTAGCTTGCATGAGCTAACTAGAAAACATTCTCAATAATACTGACAATCTCTCAAAGCTAGGTAGGACTTTCATCATGTCAGGCATCACCACTGCAACCCAGCTGACCAGTCAGTTAAGATAAACAATTAGCCAGCTGGTAAGCGACATAACTTTGCTTGTAAGCCTCTCACGCTACTAGGCCATAGTCGAGGCCGTCAGAGTTAACGTTAACTGTTAGCTGCTAAATGACAAGCTAAATGGCTAACCAAGAAGCCATAACTAGCTCTAAAGATACACATAAGAAGTCGTGGGGTCAGTAAAATAAACCACTGAAACCACTGTGTACACTGCATATTTGTTGTTAGTCTACGTGTCGTAAAATAATTGGGCTGAATTTTCATCGGATAGCACTACAACTACATGACGTTTACGCTAACTTTAGCGCGCCTGTCAATTTTGGAGGACGGTATGGTTTGGGTGGTTTAGCCAATGTTAACGCTAGCTAACGTTAGCATAAAATCTCATATTCCAACATAAGCTAGCTATCTTACAAGCTACCTAGCTTACCTCAGATACTTCATCTTCGTCGCTGCCAGATCCAGGACCAGATGATAGCACTGCGGCTGCAGCGAGCTTAAAATCAATCCTATCTGCTGTGGGCCCACCTGCCTCACCAAAGAAGCGGACTTTCTTTCCTCCTGCGCCAATACCAAGGGCCCCAAGTCCGGCTCCTGTTGTAGCTCCAACCCCCATCCCTAAAGCAGGGGAGCGAGGAGTCACCGAGTCAATCTCGTCCTCGAAGCCGTCCGTCATCATTGCTGTCCCGGCTACTGCATCCTGCATAGTTATTTAGATATTACACGTATTGGTCAAAAGTAACTTATTCGTATTACTTTCTTCGTGGTTATATTGCTTGAGAACAGTCAAGCTTCACTTCAGAAAAATCCCGAAACTCTCCTGAAGCGATTCTCTTTCCCTCAAGCCATTAACTTTCAAACAACCTAACCTATGTCGTTCCATATGTGTATGAACCCGCCCTACCGCAACATTTGCGGAGTTCATTGGTTAGGTTGGTTGCTCTTCCATTATCATTGGCTTATATTTGTGATAGTCATGAAAACGCACGCGACGTCAAGGTTGGTTTACAAGAAAGCTTCGAGATTTACCACAGTTGTTTTAAAAACACCATTGGACAGTGACACGCCTATCATTCTCACTCTCATAATACGTTAAGTTATGTTACAGTTGTAGAAGTTAACTTGGGTTAAAGATGATAGCTGTTGCCAGACAATGATACACTGTAACAAAATACATATTCTATGCATTGATCACCATATGGTTTAACCACACATAACTTACTAGGTAGGCCTACCTATTTAAATGTGTGGGTGGAATAGCCCCATATGTGATAAATCAATTCTTATTGCAGATTTCCCTTTAGATGTGATGTGCTTTGGATCGTTGTTTCATGGAAATTGTAACATCACATAGGCTATGTGCACATCCTAAGAATATGGTCCAATGATTTGGGAAATGCCACAAAGTTACAACTCCAAATCTATTCTGATCCCTGAAGTTGTCGCTGCATCATAATGGGCCTGGGTGGCCACAGACCTGTCATAGCGGCCAAACCTACCCCTGTCCACAATAAACATTGGATTGCAAAAGGTTGCCTGTTGAGTCACATATGTGCATCAGCCGACCTTTGAGCAGGTGATGGCAGAATGTTGCACTGTGGGAGACAAGTGGTAAGGCTAGGAAGCATCAGCTACAGTAGTTAGCATCAGCTATTTACAGTAGGTGCCAAGAAGTTGGTTTCAAAAAGCTGGTTTTAATGCACAAGCAGGGGTGGATTACTGAACGGGCCTACCTGGCCCATCCTAGGGGCCCAAGGGCTCTGCAGTCGCTATTATGTTCTCAACCCCTGATATCTGAATAGGGCCCCTCAGTCAAATAGTATGATATGTCATAAAAGGGCCCCTCAACCATATAACTCGGGTTATGTTATTCACCCCTGATATCTGAAAGGGGCCTCAAATAACACCTTACATTATGTGATATGTCATAATAGGGCCCCTCAATCATGTGCCACAAATTATGTTATTCACCTGTGATATCTAAAGGGGCCCATCAGTCAACATAGTTTACGCTATGTGTGATATAATAGGGCCCCTATTTAAACTAGAAAAGCATTTCCTGAAGGAAATACAGTGCATGAAAATGTTAAAATATCATACAGAGTAAAAACAAACTATATTGGTTGCTAGGTAGATGAGGTTTAATATAGTTGGAATGACTGAACAGTTAAATAGGTGGATAGTTTATATGGTTAAATTATTTGCTAGGTGGATGAGGTTTAATATAGTTGGAATGACTGAACAGTTAAATAGGTGGATAGTTTATATGGTTAAATAATTTGCTAGGTAGATGAGGTTTAATATAGTTGGAATGACTTAACAGTTAAATAGGTGGATAGTTTAAATGGTTAAATGATTTGCTAGGTAGATGAGATTTAATATAGTTGGAATGACTGAACTAGGTAGATAAGGTTTAATATAGTTGGAATGACTGAACAGTTAAATAGGTGGATAGTTTAAAAGGTTAAATTATTTGCTAGGTAGATGAGGTTTAATAATTGGAATGACTGAACTAGGTAGATGAGGTTTAATATAGCCTGGCCACCTGGCCTTGGATTCTAATTGCTTAACGGCAGTCTTAATAGAGCCATATTGTATGCTCAAAGCCTGAGACAGAGTATATAGTTTAAAAAATGTAGATAGTGTAATGGATGTTGATAGGCAGATTGTTTAATGGATGTTGATGGATAGTTTAATGGGTGGATGAGTGAATGGTTTGAAGAGGATGAATGGATAGAAAGTTGGATGAAATGTGCCTTATATCCTTGTAGAATGGAGAGACACAGAGAGAGTTGGCCTAGTTCAGCAGAAAGCAGTTGATACAGGTGCAATCAGTTGAACTGATTCTTTGATGGGGCCTAGATGAGCAGCTGGAAGTTGATACAGGTGCAAATCAAGTTAATTAGTCCATTGTGATGTCATCAGCCTAAAGCAAGGGACACAAATATCACCCCAGATGTGGTGAAGAACAGTGCAGATAAGGTGTTTTCAGCCATCACTGAGTTGTCACTTGTCATACTGATTATCCTTATTGCCTTGAAAACTGTGCAAAATCCCATAGTGTCTAAGAATGTCAACCTTAAGGACACTTTTAATTGAATCAAAATTCTTCTTGAAGTCAATGAGAAGTTTCATATCAAGGAGTTTCATATCTTATATTCATATTATACCTTTCCTTCTCCTTCAGGCCTATCAGCTGCACATGCAGCTGTGGCTATATCAAGATGGATACTGGATTATAAAACATACAAACTTAGATGGCCAAGAGAGGATTTCAGAGCTTTGGTTGACTGTTCATGATTAATGACAACTCAGTTTGAGTTTAACTGTTAACAACTTCAGAGATATCACATTCCTAACATCAAGTATACACTACGATTTATGCTACTGCCTTAATACTGTACGTAGTTAATTGGGCCTAAGCGAAATGTAGCTGGATATCTTAAGAACAGCAATGACATGGAGCTTGTATGCCCAGAGATAGTATATACAAATGAATGACAAACCGCTGAAATGTGCTCTATGAGAAGGCTGTAGTACTCAAGTCCGGACTCAAATGTTTTTTATGGTCTTGTCTTGGTCTTGGACTTGTCTTGGTCTTGGTTTTGACTAGTACAGTGGGCTTAAAAGTATATATTTTTTTCTAAAATATAAATCTAAACAAAATCATTGATTAAGTGATCATGTTCAGTAAAATAAGTATTTAATTTGGTCCATCTATAATGGCTGGGCATTGACATTGACATTGACATAATCAATCAAAGCCTCCCAATTTTTTTTTTTTTTTTTTTTTTTATGAAAATGCTATAATAGTATGATCAAATAGTCTAAAAAAAGGTAGTGTTTTTAACATCACAATTCACACTGCAATAAACACATTTATAAAGGATTATATTGCATTCATAATGAATCATAATGAAACACATTCATCAAGGGTTATACTGTATTGGATTCATAACTAGATGTACCGCATAGCGGTACAAAATATGACCGCCGCTCAGTCCTGTACATCCGTTCCGCGAAAATAAATCACACTTCAATTTGTCTCCATATTTTACTCCATCCCCCACTCTTGAAACTTTTGTGTATGCTTGTTTGGCATGCCTGAGTGTGCAAAGCGGCTGCACAGAAAGTAGCCTACTGGTGTTGAAAAGGTGAATAGATTGTAGAATAGCCAAAGAAGATGTAGCATTGTTATAAAACCTTTAAAATCTCTAAACAATCACAAGTAGGGCAGTTCATCACAGTTCATCCATTGCAACTGGATTGATGAAAGGTCACTTACACTTGTAGGCTACATTGTATTTGGGAAAAGCAAAAGGTATCAGCATAATGTTATTTATTTATTTATTTATCAACAAAAACATCTCTGTCAGTTCCATGCCGTTTTCAACAGCTATCAAAAACAAAGGTAATTTTTGGATGGATGGATTTTTTGTGAATGTTTCTTCTTCTACATAAGATTTTAGTCATCTTTAGTTCATGTAATACTTTATTGTCAATGCACAAATTAAGTAACAGTAGTCTGAAACGTTATTGTTAATGCACAAATTAAGTAACAGTAGTTTAAAACGAAATGCTGTTTTACATCTAACCAGTGGTGCAAATAACTGACATGTCCAAATGGGCCTTGATGAAATGCGTCGCTAGACTGTTCATACACATTTTAGCGGGCCAAAGTTGAAGAGCTGTTGTCCGTTATTGTTCGTGCAAATATGGGCTGATTCATGTTCCCTTGCATTGTGTAACTGAGGTCCATGGCTAGTCTGGCTTTCACCAGACCAAGCTCAATCTTTTAAGAAATCAAAAAATAAATAGCGGGCAGATCAGATCAGGCTGGGTTCACCCAGCCTAGTCCATATGGCACCCGATATTGTTTAATTTTCCGATTGAGATATCCACGCTCTGGCTATTCTAAATGCAAAAATGCATCAGGGAGTTATGACAAAACTGTAACTAACAAACTAGATCCTAATAGAAAGCTGTTAGCTTCCCTAAGCTACAGGTAGGCTTATAAGGTAGGCCTATTTACAACATAAATTGTCAATAGGCTATGCTGGCGACACAAATAAAATCTCCTTTGGAAACCAATGGCTTACGCCTTACAGTATCAAGCGGACTTAAACTGCCATATCGTGGCGAAAAGTTGTAATAAAATTCACGCAGCTCCATGAGTCAAGGAACGCGCGAATGAAGTAGCCACTTCTAAATGGGACCCACTACACAGTAGCTTAAGGTGTGTTGTTAAAGCAGCCATAATGAAATGAAGGTGTCATTGGATACTTCACACACACGTGCTTTTTAATTTCACAGACTACAACTACCAAGCTGGAATCAAAGCACATCGATTCCCCTCTCTCACACCCCTGCACGCACCAAAACAAAATAAACAGACGTCTCAGTCTCACGCATGTATAGGCAAAACTGTTTCAGACTGGTGTAACGTTGGTAAATCTTCCATTGCACAGATTGATTTTTGTAGCACGTGCAACAAATGACAGTCGAAAGATACAATTACAGTGCTGCTATCAATTTGCTTGGTATAACCGCATTTATTTTCTACAAATGCAATCAATCAAATTGGCCTCCATCACTCAACCAACGCTAACAGTAACATAGGTCCTTATTGATATTATAAGATTAACGTACCTGCAGTAAAAACCAAGCATGTCCGATAAACATCCTCAGATTTATTTCGGCTTCAAGAAGAAATGGAAATTACATTTCATGTGAACATCATCCTATCCTTATTAGACGTTCTCTGCGGTAAACCACACTCCTTGTATGAAGCGTCCATTGTTTTTCCAACCCACTTTTAACTTCCAACAAAATTATGCAAGTACACCTCGCTGCAGCGACGCGCCATCTAGTGGACAAACGACTACTTATCACCAATACTGGAAATGCAGCCATGATGATGATGATGAGTATTTATTTTGGCTTTCTTTTAATCCTACTGAATTTGTAATTATGTATCGGCTGTTCTAATACCGATAGTATGTGGGTGCCTGTGTGTGTGTGCATGTGTATATGTGTGCACCGCCATCTACAGGCCAATGAGTGTACAGTCACTAAATGTACACATAACCTAATTTTTTAGACCCCCATGGATGAAATTCTCTGAAACTTGGCATACCCCAGAGAATGCCAGGTCAATCATACACATAAAATGTGGTGCAGTTCTGAACATCTTAACTGAAGATAGGGGCGATTAAAGCAGAATAATATTGCATTTTCATTTTTTACGGGGGGGGGGTTGCAAATCACAAATTAGTGATTATGGGCCAGATTGATGTGGGCCCTTGAGACCAACATACCATAAAAGATTCTTCATCCTCAGTGCCACGGTTCAGGGGCGGGGGGATGAGGGGGTGGTGGATGTGGCCCCCGGGGACGAAACGAAATATTTCCGTAAAAGTCTAGTGGGGCTACATACCCACCAAATTTCATGTGCCCCGGTGATTCGGTGTCCCGGGTATCGTTGACCAAAAATTCAGGAAGTAGATGACAAAAAAAAAAAAAAAAACTTTGACTCCCTATATGACCGCTTCGCTAGCTTCGCTAGCAGCGGTCATAATGAGTCATGATGAAACACATTTATAAAGGGTTATATTGCATTCATAATGAGTCATGATGGAACACATTTATAAAGGGTTATATTGCATTCATAATGAATCATAATTGTTATAAGACAAAGTTACGATGTTATAGCAGGAGCGTAAATAAAGCTTCTTTCAACTCTTGATAATGTCACTGATGACATTATCATGGCCTTAAATTAAATGGTGTTTATTCACCCGATACTCATGGTGCGTTCACGCCATATGGCAGAGGTTCCCAACTTAAGATTATTGTACTAAGGCCCAGTTTAATTTCTAAAAATCTTCTGCAGCTCACCCAAACATTTATCCACAACTCTGAGATGAGACTAAGATAAAGTATTTCCTTATCATTTATTTAATGGCATTTGAACTTGACGGCCCACACTTGGAAAAACACTAAATATTAGGGACCGCCGCCTTGATTATGTTGCTTTTCCCACTGTGAGTGTTTATGTGCTTTGCCGTGGGATGTGTGAAAAACATGGACGCCACAGCAAAGGTTAAAACATATGCTCATTATTGTAAATATTTATAATATAAATATAAATATAACTGTATTTGCTTAAAAATATGGTGTAAGACATTGGTTCCGATTTTATTTGGGTCGCCAGCAGTCACAATTTATGTTGTGTAGGCTAATAGCTTATAGCTACCATTCAGCCAGGGAAGCACCTTTCTTTTAGGATCTAGTTCGTTATACCACAGTGGTGCCATGTTTTTTGTCATAACTCAATCTGTGCATTTTTGCATGTAGTATAGTTGCACAAACAATACCAGATACCAGCTCTTCAGCTTGGCAGAATAAAAACTAAAATGTGTCATTTGAAAGACCGCGCTATCAACAACGAAACAAACATCCATAGACCGGACATTAGCTATTGATAGTTTCGATTGTAGATGCACTCTTTAGCAGCCTCCTCACATTCTTCCTTAGTTCTGATTTAAAATGCACAACAGTGCATCAGACTAGGGTAGGCCTACCTATTAAATGGACATTTTAAACGCTGTTTTCCTGACGTTTTCGGTCTCACGAACTCCACTACAGTAGCCTAAAGGCGCATTATCGTTGATCTTCCTGTATTCTTCACCTATTGCGCAAAAGCCTCTTGTTCTGATATGTATTAATTTCACAGTCTTACAACATAGCCTATCACAACACCAATACAGCCTTAGCACAAACAATCACAATTTAAAAAATGCGGAATATAGAGAAACCAAATAGAGAAACCTCCACAATTAGGCTACAATAAACGACGAGTTATTTGCATAGGCTATGTTTATATCAGAATTGACGTCCACGGTGTTATGAATCCAAATGTCTGCAACACAATGTAGACTAACATCTCTCTTTAGAAATTCAGGAACAACTTATTATGCTGAGAGTACTTGTAGCATGCGAGGATATCCCCAAACTCTCGGATGCGCATTAAAACTGATCTTTTCTGATCTTTACTTATCCATTGTAGAATGGTTTGAAGGGGCAACATAGAAAAGTTTGAGAAGCCAGGGCCTAAAACATCAACAATTTGGGCAGTAGGCTATTTGGTGGTTGCATGTTAGATCTGGAGTGAATTGGGACGCGTTTAGGGTTGCCACCTGTCCAGGATTTTCATGGTCTGTCCAGGAAAATAAAAATCCTGGACACTGAATGTCACGGATTTTTGTACATGATGCGCAAAATGTGTATTTCAGTTAAATTGAAGCGTGCCTACGTCCATAAACGTATGCACAGCCTTATTGGCTCTACAAAAATGACGTAGCCTAACATGGGTGGTGGTGGTGGGGGCACGCACCGTGGAGGTTCATTAGAAATGGTAAGGTGGAGACGGAGAGTGTGTGGGACAAGGAGAGACAGAGAAAGGAAAGTTTATTCTACATAAGCAAAAAAGCAGAACCTAATTATGTATTCCCCCTTTTTTCTCAATACTGCAGGTGTCCACAACTAAAAACTGTTGAAAATATAACAAAATAATAAAGCAATTAACTAAACAAATAACTAGAAATTGTCATTCTCACTCATTTTAGCTATACAATTGTCGCTTAGAATGACGTTTTTTATCTTGGGTTAGATGTGCGAAAGGCGCCGTTGCTTACAAACAAAAAGGTCGATTGGATGGTCAAAATGTCCAGGATTTTTGTCAGACACAAGTGGCAACCCTAGTCGCGATGGTCTGTCGTTTTTAAAAAGTGGGTCCTCAGAAAAAAAGTTTGGGAAACACTGGTGTAAGATGCTGTGAAAGGATATGCCACTTCCAAGTGACAAAAACAGCAAGTTCCTAAATTCACATTAAAATTGTTGGACATGATCAGTCCACGTGGACTACGTGACAAGGCCACAACTGGGCAACTGTTAACAAACTCTTCCCCTAGTTTTTCCCACGAGATGACCTACACGATGACGTTTTCAAAGGGAACATTTTTTCTCCCATGTGCATGAACGGACCATCTTTATGTGGTCATTTGTGACTCCATACAAGCTCTGAGAGTTGTGTAGTAATATAGATAAATACTTAGACTTGTCAGATGCTATAATGTAGTATGAACCTAAGGAACATTTCTAAACGTATTTAAAATGCTTTGGAGCCCACTCCAGCCATTAGTAAATAATCTTATTGTAAAATAGTATGTGAATACCTCTCTCCAGTAAACTCCTTTCACAATGGCTTTAAAAATATTGCCATATATAGCTGTTGATCAATTCCAGACAAGTTAGGGGAACATTTGACCCTTCATCCATGAACACTTCACCTCAATGAAGGAAGACTTCCTTGCATAACCCCTTCTTGCAGTGGTCCTACAACAAAGCACTGGACTAGATCGACCTGCTTCCTGGTCCACCTGGTCTTACTCTTCTAATGGAAAATGGTCATTTGTTGTTATTGTTAAAAATAAATGTGTATCACTAATTATCACTGTGTAAGAGGGTCACTCACAATACTGTGACATGTTTACTTTTGAACAAGGACAGTGACCTAAAATGTTAAGATCGATTCCACTTTGACTAATACTAGTGTGGTGGAAATTAAATAACAGCTGTGAAAACTGTGTTCAGCATGTGGCTGCATGGTGATGGGCAGCAAGTGGCAGAAGGTAGCCCAGTGCTCTGCTGAAAAAGAAGACTTTAACTATATGGTAGATTCACACTTTAATTTATTGAACTGACACAAATATTTACACACAAATCCATATCAAAATCTCAATAGCCGCTACAGCACTCAGCTTCCAACTCCAGTGGAAACTAAGGCATTAAATTAGATTCTAAATCATCCACTGAACCTGATGTGCTGGAATGTATGATATGTAGCAGTTCATTTTCCTGGACATGAAAAGATAAGTCAACAAGTGACCCACTAGCTGGACATCATAAGGTTGAATAAGTAGAATCAGAGGCCCAACCACATAATGCCAGAAATGCAGTATACTGCCCCCCCCCTTGGTGACACCCAATTTCACACAATTATGGACACTAAAATTGACTGGCTCTCAGAGTTCAAAGACCTGAAACGTTCAACAATGTTTATATAAATAACTCTACAAACATTGGAGGCAGAACCACACAATCCTGCTGACCTATTCTCACATATTTGTCAATTACAATATAAAAAGCACACAGTTAAATGTATTGGACATGCATTTCTATTGATTAGTAACCCTATAAACAATATTTAAAATTCTTCTTTTAAAAAAGTCTTTCCCTTTCCCACATGACCTAGTTATGACATCTGATGCCGAGGTTCACTCAGCAATTACTTGTGTGAATGGACATAATGTTAACTGGCTTTTTCATATTTGTTGTAAATAGCATTTATGGGGGTGCAGATTATGTACAGCTGGCAGCAAGTACCAGTCAGTTCAGAATTATGTCTCTTAAATGTTCCAGACATTTTCATACCGTAGACAAAAACTCTTTGACCTGCAGAAAGACAGAAACAGCTGGTTAGCTACTAAAACCCATATCATACCATAGCAACTAATGACCATATTTATACCATAATCATACAATGAAACAGCCTGCTTTTTAAACATGCCCACCATCACCTTAAAAATGGTCAAGTTAAGAAATAATGTCAGTAGCATTGGAGGAAAATGTATATTCAGTTGCCTCCAGGTCCACATTGCTGTAAAATACCCAAATGTGTGCCTAACAATGTGGTTAATGATGCAACAAATACGGTGTTCTTTACTAACTTGTCCATGGCAGCAACATAAAACAAATTGCTTTATCTTCATGTATTAATATATAGGCAGTGTTTCCCATACATTGACTAATCTGTGGCGGGGCGCCACAAAATAAAAATCGGCCGCCACAGATGAATATTCTATGTTTAATTTAATTTAATTTAAATATAAGGTAAAATCCTTGCATTGCCATTGAGCTGTGCTTTTTACGCACGCAGCCCTTCCTTGCCCCGCCCCGCTCTCTCTCGTAGCCCGCTGCCCCTCCTCTGCATGTGCATTTAACAAAATATTCACGATTGTTGAAGGATTGTTGTTGCCACATAGAAGCATTGCATAGAAGGCGTCTGGCTAAATTGCTATTAAATCCGGCTTAGCATCGCGTGACCATGCTGCGCCAAATTTGTTCAAAACTGCTGCATTGAAGTGAACTCTGCTAAGGTCTTTTCACAACATAGTAGGCTACATTGAAGAGACTAAACTAAGTTAAGTTATGAAATCAAGCAGTATCTCAAAGCTAACGTTAGAATACTGTTTGGATGTCGAATTTAGAATGCTTAGCCTACTTGCTGCTTGTCAATTTCGTTGAAGGGCTCATTTTATTGACTCCGACACTGAATGTTTGCAAAATCCCGATGTAAATGGAAAAGTGTTTTCCCCCTTTGTCAAAGTCAGCTACCGCCACAAATTGAATCCAATTCTGTGGGAAACACTGTATAGGAATTAGCAAGTCACATGTAAAAAGGGACAGCTGTCCTGTAATACAAGGCTTCGGACCCATGTAATGTTTTGTTATATGCATTTCGCTTTGTTGACCAATGTCCTATTGGGAAACAGTGCAGTGGTATTGCTTCATTTTTTAGCAATCACACTTGGCTACAGATCCAGCATGATTTTAAACTCTTTGTAATAAATGAATTAATACACACATAAACAAACATCATTCTGATGTTGGACTAAGCAAGGTTACCAACATGTAAGAAGACTCTCATACATACCTTATCTATAACTGCCTCCTGTTTAATTCGGTCATTTTTGAAGTCTTCATTTACATCCAACACCAAAATTGGGATGTCCTTGAGGTATTCAAAATCCATTCTGAGGAGAGAGTGAGGCACAACTTTGTGAATACAACCAAAGACAAAAAACGAAAATAACAGTAAAATATTCACCATCTGCTTCACATCCTCTTAAAGCATATTAAGACATCTTAACAGTTTTCAAGAAATGTTCCTAGACAGCTTTATCTTTAGATTCATTTTGATGCCATGTGGTCATATTTGCATCATTATTGATTTATATACCCACCACACAGTCAACTAATCAAATAATTTGGTGCCAAAAAACTACTTGTTCTTTCATTACTAGTCACAGTTCAGCATTACACTTGACCACATACTGTGTAGTTCGGTGGTGGAGCCAGCCCTCATGCTTGTAATGAAGTTTCTCCAAATACTCCAGCGGAATTCCCTGTTCCTCCTCACGCCCTCGTGTGTGTAATCGCTGCATACATTTCTACAATATAAATGGGTCATTCATTAGTAACACGTTCTACATGGCCTGGGTACAGGATATTATAAAGTACAATAACAGAGAGAGAGGGAATTTCGGTGTCATGTCATTGTTTCTAAAGAGCATGCAGTCATAGACAACTTACAAATAGCATCTTGAATGCTGGAATTTAAAAAAGGTTTCATCAACACAAACATTTAATTTTGGGTTGTTTACTAACCTCTGGGTCTGCCCGCAGGTAAATCATGGCATCCAACTCAATTTCAGCCTCAAACTGTGAAAGCAGCCAACTGTGCCAGTCTTGATAGATGGCATATTCAGTCTCGTTTAAGTCCCCAGACTCAAATAGATTGGAAGCAAACACATACCTGTAATAACAACAAAATAAAGCCAGCGGTTAAAGGTTGTATCAGCGATAGCGGAGATACGTCACTTCTGTTGATGTTCAAACAAAACAGAGCTAGCTCGCTACTCCTTCCCCCTCCCGTGCAATTAAAACTTTCCTAAAAGCATCTCGTCGGTTATTGGTTGAAACACTTTATTTTGCCTTTGAGGGGTTGCCAACTCTTGTTGGTAGCAATTGTTTTTGTGTACAGATCTCAGAACCTAGGCTGCCTACAGAGACAGGTTTTTTTGACGGCCTGCTTATGGGGCAGGCAGATAGCGGATAGTTAGGAAAGATGAATGATCATTTATGTTTGGGTCTTTTTTGGGCCTGAAATCGCTGATACAACCCTTAAATCCTTAGGCAATAATAATTGAGTAAAGGCAAATAAATGAGACACCAAGGAAACACTCACAATGGCAGTGTATGCTGCACTGATGTTGTTCAATGACTCTAGACATACAACAATGACACCATAATGTTTACTTTGCCAGTCCAAATCAGTGTTGTAGTACTCGAGTCTGAGACTCGAACTCGTGCATTCGCACTCGCGATGACTCGTCGAGGACTCGACTTTTTTTTGTAATATATCATAAGGCTATAATTGTAGTATATCATTAGGCTATAATTTGCTATATGATTTTAATATCTAAATTATTTGTAATACTTAATTTGAGTTCAAGTTAGGCTACTGCTTCGTGTCATACACCGCAAGTCACATCATGTTCACATGCAAAGCAAACTAACGTTAACTTTAACACCAAAATGCCTGGAGACATGGCCGCCGCTATTTCAATGTAGTATTGCCAGGCAATATTAGTTCTCATACATGACATAACATTACCTAAGATTAGACTAGGCTAAACATCACACACTGGATAGCTGATCATCGTGACTTGGTGAACAGTGTTTTTCCTGACTGACGCGAGAAGCGAGGTTCCAGTCATTCATTTTCATTTGGGGCGTGCCCTGCCGTGCTTCTGTCTGTTAATTTGCAGCAGGCTAATTAAAAGAAAAATAAACTAAAAGTTTTCCCGATCAAGATATAGCATAGGCCTACTTCTTAATTTTGGTGTCATAAAATATAGAAGCATAACATTAAATTGCCTAGTAGAGTGTCCATGTAGAGTGTCAATTTAGGCCTACGTGTCTGTGCAAGTGAAACTGACAAACTGAACCTCTCGTGGGTAGGCCAGAAAAAACTATATTTAAAACCACGAATGAAGTGGATTACTGTTACTGTTCAAACGAGCGATTTGATAGCTAATCCACTGCACGAAAAAAAAGGAAATAGCAACTTGTTCTATTTCTAACAGGTGAATATCGTAGCAAACAGTAGCCTATGGCGATGGCAGCTTAAAAAAACATTTATTTCACTCATCTCGCTGAAATGAACGTAGAATGTGGCCTGTTGCACAAAGAAATTAATTAGGCAGATGATCTGCATCTCCATTAACCGAAAGCTAGTTTTCATCTCTATTGTTGACGTGAAGTATGTCTCCATAGTGTCAGTGAAGTGATAACATTATGCAGTTGCAGGTAGCCAGTGTTCACGTCACGGGAGTCAGAAAGAAGCTACCAAGACGGACCCTGCTCTTTTTCGGTCCCTCCCAAACTGCGCTAAAATTGTGTAGGCTATTTAACAGCCATAATTTTTTTTTAAAATGCCCTGGCATAAAAAAAAAAGGGGTTTGGTTCCTGTTGGTTGTCAGTTGAGGCCATGGGTCAGTAGGGATTCTTTTTAATTTTTTGAGGTTTTTTGAGACTGTTGCGACCTAAAATGCCTGGATGGAAGTTGCGGTGTTTTTTACCGGTTTCTTGTGGAGAAATTGTAGGAGGAAGTGAAAATTGCAAAAATAGTTGCGATTTTTTTTTTTTTTTTTAATGTAAATGTAGGGCAATTAAGGTTAGTAAGACCAAAATCACACTGATCATCTTGATGCTTATTAAAAAAGGATAATCAAAAGGTAAACAGTAGGGATTACAGAAAATCAAAGTAGGCCTACTTTATTTGTGAAAATGCTTTGACTGAGGTAATTCACAAAGCAGTATAACCTTTCGTAGAACTGTCCAAAAAAAGACAGTCACCTAAAGAGATGGCATCATGTCATATGTTTCAATACATTCATATATTTTGTAATTCATATTAAGTTCATATCTTTTTAATAATTCATAGTCTGTGGCCTGCATAATTACTAATAGCAAGTAAGTATCTAGTAATTTCATATTGATTTAAACTATTTGACTACACTTCTGTTTAATGTCATTACATTGGTGGTGTACGTCTAATTTTTTTCTGACCATATTCTAGACATTGTCAATGGTGTATAATAATGTTTATTATTAACTTGTTAGCCCTCAGAAAACACTTGCCCATTGTTGGATACTTTTCATTGGGAAAGTGCTGTGTTGGAAGGTGCACTCACATTTTTAGTTCTCTGTGGATACTGCATAGCCTACATACAAGGATACAAGGAAGTTTATTGTCACATGCATATAGTTACTGGAAGTAAGAAATTCAGTGAAATTATGTCTGGTGTCAGCCTACTTGTTTCTTTTTTCCATACTTATCCAGACCTGGAAATTACTAAAATCAAATTCCATACTTTTCCAGGTTTTCTATACTGCGTAGGAACCCTGTATCCAGGTAAACGTTTGCCAATGGGTTGCATAGCCTACTCAAATGTCAGTAAACCAAGTAGGTTTACTTACTTTCATAGCCTAGGTAGGTTAGCAACACCAGGTTGAGACATGCAAGTAAGCAGATTATTAACGTTAGCCTTCTATTTATTGTCATCAAAACGGCAGAGGAACGAACACGTTAGGGCATTCTTTGGCGTCATATGCAGAAGGTGCAGAAGTAAGTGTGCCATCTGGCTCAATATTCTGCGCGAGGGACTGTTGTGGTAGGTGAAATTTCACGGTGAAACTACGATGATTGGTCAAATTTGCAAAAAAGTTGCGGTGTTTGGACAAAATTGCGAGTGCCTTGGTAAGTGACGAAAACAATCATCTTCGTGAACAGCTGTGCATAGGCTACTTTGTAAGAGAGAATACGCTCATCCCTATACATAACGCAAGGGGTAAATAATGTAATTATAGTTCGCCTTTTATTTGTAGATTTATTTAATGTAGCCTAGACGATTTAGTGATATTTCTTCCCCAAGCTCATAAAATAAATTTGGGTTGCACATAAATTGACAGGGTCGGTCGGAAACCGGAACCCAAGAAAAAAATGTTATGCCCCTTTTATGATCCACACTACCTCTTACAAAATAGGCTTACTCCAACGTCCATCTAGCTCTTGTGAAGTATGAACTTCTACAACACCGCCTATACAATTGTCAGCAGTCAGTAACAGCATAATGTGACTTAATGTCCTGTATGATTGGGATGTGGATTGCTCATTTATTATGAGTAGGCCTATAGGCTATGGTATGGCTATGGTATTCTCTCCGATATAATAAATACAACACATTGGGTTTGGCAAGAAATTTGGCAATACTACTTTCACACAAGTGATGGCACCCCTGCTTGGAGACAGAAGATTGTCCGTTTTGCTTTTAAGGATTTCATCTGCAATGGGAAAAAACTTTAGTGCTGGACTTGGACTCGACTTGATCAATAGGGACTCGACTCGGACTCGACGTGGATCAATAGTGACTCGACTCGGACTTGACTCGGGTGAGTAGTGGACTCGACTCGGAATTTTTTTTTAATGACTTGGACTTGACTCGGACTTGAACACTGGGGACTCGAACTCGAGGCATAGTGACTTGACTACAACACTGGTCCAAACAACAGCATTAAGGCATGTCTGTTTTACACAGACTGCAATAATACTCAAACTGTTCAATGTAGCTAAGGAATTACATCAGCATCATTAATCTAGGCACATTTTGACGAGCATTTTTAACCCGTTTGGCAGTCCACCACTATTAGGTACTCAAGGTCATGGGGGTCACGCATGTCCTAATACTCTACCTCAATATCTCATCTGTATCATGTTAATGTTCAGTCCTGTAGCACCTGACCTAAGTGACCATTAAAGCCCCTGAAGCTACTTTTTTTGGACATGCTCTAGTCTACAGGGACGAAAAAATAGACAAGGTAGATGTAACACTTAAGCTGTAAACAGGATGGCATATAATTGCCACAAATAGAAAAATTGGGTTTGCATCCCATGTCCTTCCAGAAGGGTCAAAGTTGAAACCAAAATTACCATTCTCACTGTGAGTGGAAATCACAGAGACCATCGTGTCGAATTCAATATTTTTTGTGTTGAATTGATATGGAAAAACTCACACTGCAACTTGACCACTCCAAGTCACCTCGACATCTCTGTATTTCTAAGTCTATTTAATGACAAAAAACACTTAGAACACTGTGTCCCACTGTACCAAAAGTCAAGGCTACACACCGATCACTGTAGACGGAGCGCTCGTAGAACTGGACAGGGTGGTCGGCTTGTCGCAGCTTGGCTGAGGGAGGCTGGAGCTGAGAGCGCACTCGGCTGAGACAAGCGTAGGTCTGGAAGGTGTACGACCAACGGCTGGGTTTGTCATAGAGCATCTGCAGCAGATTGCCACCACTTTTCTGTGAAGTGCTGAGCTCCTGAATGCGGTAAAGAATAAGAGAGAATGGGAGTTAGACTGGTTACTATAGACCCTTTCAACAAGGTAAACAAAAACAATGCTTGAACATTCTATTTGGGCCCCAATCTACTTCCTCTGCATTAAGATAACATATGGAATGTTAAAAAGGAAGTCTTGTGGGGCCAACTATGATGCTGATAATGGAACTCTTGAAAGGGTCTATATCTGTAAAGGGATTCCCTGTTCTCACATATCCAGGGTCATTACCTCGTACTCGTTCTCTGTTGTCTGCACGTTGCACCATTTAGCAATAGGCTCTGGAATGACCTCCCATTCATCTGAAGCCCTCTCCAGCAGCCGCACAAACGTGGACTTACCAGCCGCTGTGGGCAAATGGGAAAATATTACTTCAGTTGATTTCATGTTATATGTAATTAGCATTCACAATATACATCATGATGCTTGCATCAGTTAACTGTTTGTCTATGTATACGTGAACATTTGATTTCAGTTCAATTCAAACTTTATGTACATTTATGCATTTTTGTTGACATACCAGGTACAAATGTTTTCACAGAAGTAATTTTGGATACCTTTCTATCATTCCATGATTTGAAAAATACAATAAGTTGTCAGGGGGAAGAAACACACTTTTGCTTTATTTTGAGGGGATAAAATGTTACATAAATCAGGCTATGAATTATATGAACATACTCCTCTGTTAAAACCATCAAAATATAGGTAGGTGGGAAGGCTGCTGTATCTAAACGAAACTGAAGTGGAGATTCCTCCTTCAGAATGAGACGACAAAATGCCCTTTAAAGATGTAAACACTGACACTCAAATGAGACTAACTAAAAAAACATATGCAGATTATTGATAGACAGCTTAAATATTACAAATGTACTTATTTGTTTGTTGTATCCGTTTATGGAGTAGCATGCTATGATTCATTGTCAATAAAACCATGGACCTTTGCGCAGGGACAGTACACTGTGTTCCAACTAAACACTTACGACCTCGCGCTTTTGTCTTCGCTACTATTGTTACAATAACATTGAAGTCAACAAGTTGTTAAACGTGTTTTTTAAGCCTTAAAGATCACATTCATCTAAGCTCATTGTATGTTGTAAATTGCTCCATATGTCTCTCTGTTTAATGTCCTATTAGACATTCTCTGGTGTTGTGTCCAAAGATCTTTTGGCGCCAATCTGGACTTTGCTGATTCTTCTCTAACGTCAGTAAAGTTAAACTCATTACACAACAGCTGTCGATCACACTAGTGATTTTTACTTGATTTTATTACTCTCTCAACATCCAAAAACAAGAGTAGCTAAACGGGACAGGAGACAAATGTAGTAAGTAGACGAAGGTTAGGTAGCTAACGTTAGCACCATTTCGGATTTGTCTGTAGGTAACGTTACGTTAGGCGCGTGGACTTAAGTAACCTACGTTAACCTCAACTATCTAAATCTGGGGACTCCAAATATTTGTCCCATCATATTGTTGCCATGATCATGTAATGTCAAAACCATGCAGAGTTTATGTTGCATCAAATTAGAACCAGTTAATGTATCGGTAAGTGTCATTTGACTTGAGACATAAGTTACGGGTAGAAGCTAGCTTAGGTAACGTTAAGTTAATGTTAACATTGCATTAAATCAGACAACTGCAAGACAATTTGGAGTTCAAACAGAAAACTCACCGATGTTTCCTTCGATCGATATTTTTTTGGTCCTTTTCTCAAAACTGTTGTTAAAAGCTGGACTGGAGCACATTCTCTTGGGAGGTGTAGCCATGGCAAATATTTGACAAACGTTACAGAACGTTACCACTTAAAAGTAAAATAAAATGTTATGCAAAAACATAAGACGTTTATGCGTCTTCCTCCAAGACAAAAATATACTTTGCTTTGAATAACTTGTCAACAACTGAAGAAATACTACTGTGTTGGCGCCTCACTAACCTGGAGCTACAAAATCCGCCTGAATCGAATTCCGCGGTAAATTCAAGGAAGATGACGTCAAACAGTATCCGGAAAGAATGTAGCCAATCAGAAATTAGTCTATTTTTCAATAATTTTAATAATATTATAATAAATAATATTATTTAATAATAAACGTAAGCACAACTAGTGACTGAAAATCTATCTGTATTAAATAACAATACAAAATTAACCAGGTAAAAAGCGTGAACAAGAGCGCTTGTCAGTTATCCACATGTAACGTTATGCAGTCACAGCACGTGTTCACATGATCTTGACCGATGACCGAAGTATATAAAAATATAACGTTATACATTTGATATCCAGAATCAGAGAAACTAGAAGAACGATAAGCTAGATTTAAAATGAAAAGGTAAAGGTGTTCCAGGCTTTTCATCCCCAGCCACAGGAAGTCGCAAGCGGAGGCGCATGGTAACAAACAAACCAAGGCATCACTGGGAGACAGGAAGAACTGCTGACTAATCAACGAATGAGTGTCATTCTCTGTAAGTAATGCATATTATGATTCATATTCACAATGAATTACATACCAGACATTTGCGTTAGATGTGCTAAACATGGAGGACACCATGTAACAGTAATTCCTGCCTGTTTTATTTTGCAGGATGGCTTGCCAGAGTCAAGCGTGTAACCCACTGTAGCTAACGTTAGTCATAAGTTGGCTAGCAATACAGCTAGCATAAATGAAGCATCATGACAACCCCAGTTGCTCTGAATCATGCATATGGTGCTAGTGTTTAATTGTTGACAATATTCATTGACATCCGCTCGATACAGCTTGAGATAAAAAAAATGCAATAACGGTATAACGTAGGTAAGACAGTGAAGTTGTACAGTCAACGTTATTTATAGCTCGTGAGCTAGCTGGAATGGTTCGTCTTATTGTTGCTGCTATCACGGCACTATTGAAGAGCATAAGCAAGCACTTAAAACGTACAATTGCTGATGGTTACAATAAAACCTTGCATATGGTATATATAATGATATATTCACACCGAATAGCCGGTATATTGCGATACATATATCCTCTATCCATGACCTATCCTTGGTAACATGCACTCTGTGCTACTATATATCCACAGACATCCTGAGGTTACTTCAACATGTCTGTGTCCGTAATCATTAAATGGGGTGGACAGGAGTATTCCATCAACACCTTGTCTGAAGAGGACACAGTATTGGATCTCAAGCAGTCCATCAAGAGTTTGACAGGTGTCCTACCAGAACGACAAAAACTTCTGGGGTTAAAGCTTAAAGGTAAGACTAATGACATCATTTGTTAAAAGTAAGATGTTTGAAACATATGTGTTTGAAAACAGCATTGTGCAAGGTTTAGACATGCTTGAAGCTGTGCTGTGTATGCCAACTCCCACAAGGCTTAGCATATCACTGCTACACAGATGATACCCAACTATATCTCTTTCCCACCTGATGATGCCACGGTCTGCTGCGCAGATCTCAGATTGTTTCTCTGACATATTCACTTGGATGAAAGAACATCACCTTCAACTAAACCTCTGTAAGACTGAACTACTGGTCTTCCCTTCCAAACAAACCATACATCACAACATCAACATCAAAACTGACACCCTTTCTCTTGCACGTACCAAGGTGGCAAGCAACTTAGGTGTCATGATTGATGAA
This sequence comes from Alosa alosa, assembly GCF_017589495.1. Taxonomy (NCBI): domain Eukaryota; kingdom Metazoa; phylum Chordata; class Actinopteri; order Clupeiformes; family Clupeidae; genus Alosa; species Alosa alosa. The sequence goes on along the minus strand of NC_063190.1, from coordinate 30,621,130 downwards.
CAGCTAACCTTCTTTGACCATGTTGCCTCTGTCGCCCGGTCATGCCGCTTCACACTATTCAATATAAGGACAGTCAGACCGTACCTATCCCAACACGCCACTCAGCTCCTAGTACAGACCATGGTCATCTCATGCCTTGACTACTGCAACGCCCTCTTTACTGGTCTCCCAGCTTGTGCAGTAAAACCGTTACAATCAACCAAAGAGGGCACGTTACCCTGCTGTTCATTGAGCTCCACTGGCTTCCCTTAGCCGCCCTTATCAAATTCAAGTCACTGATGCTTGCATACAAAGTGATTGCTGGGCCACTTACTTAAGTGCTCTCATAAGGTCTTATGTTACCCCTCGGCCGCTGCACTCTTCCAAGGAACGTCTGGCACTGCCGCCCCTACATCCATGGCAATCCAGACTTTTTAGTTGTGGTCCCCCGATGGTGATTTGACCTGCCAAGTACCACCAGGGCAGAGGCTTCCCTCTCTGTCTTAGAAAAACTCTTGAAGACCCAACTCTTCCAAGGATATCTCCTCTCTCCTAGCGCTTCTGACAACCTGACACACCTGATGCGCACTTACCAGGCACTTCCCCCTCCATCTTCTACCACTTTCCTCTCCTACCACACTTTGACTAGTGCTTATAATGTCTGCACTCTTATCCTCTAGTAATAGTATTGACAGATGCAGTAGTAATTCCTAACTAAGCTGCTAAATTAATAAATGTATTTAAATGTATGAAGCAATGCTGCAAGGTGAGAATACTTTCAAAATGGCACAAATAGTTTTTTTACTTCAATAATCTATCAATAATAAGCTACATCAATCAACAACATACAAAGTGCACACAAAACAAAGAATGTTTTAAAAGGAAACATACAGACACACTGAGGCAAACGTTGCACAGTATCCTCAAATATTAACACAGAAGCATAGAAACAGAAATAGTTTTAGACTAAGGTATTAGTTATAGTTAGGGTACATTGCAAGAAAACAATAAATACGTGTTTGTTTGTTTCATTCTTCATGTATGTGAAACTTATGAGGAAGGAACCTGTTGAATTTGAATAGTTATATTTTATATGATGTGTTCTGCACTGTAGGAAAACCAGCTGAAGATGATGTTAAGCTGGGAGCACTGAAGCTGAAGCCTAACACAAAGATCATGATGATGGGCAGTCGAGAGGAGAATCTGGTAGGTTGTTTGGAAACATTTTTCTCTACATTTTCAGTTAGAACAAGAAAAAATTCTTTGTGATGCTCAACAAATACACATTATCATCAGCATGTGAGGGTTATATTTGTCTGTCTGTATACTTGTTTGTCTGAGTTACTGGTCTTATGTACGGTGTTTGCCAGTAAACAATCTAAAGTGTCTATTTTTGTATCATGAAGGAAGACATCATGGCTCCTCCACCAGAAAATGATGATGTTGTAAACGATTTTGATATTGAGGAGGAGGTCATTGAAGTAGAGAACAGGTTGGTATCATAGCAGACTGTTAAAACATTTGAACATAACATTTAATATATTGAGGAGGAGGTCATTGAAGTAGAGAACATGTTGGTATCATAACAGACTGTTAAAACATTTGAGCATAACTTTGCAGAGTGGTTTATGTGAAATCAAAATTTGCCTTGATTTTTTATTGTAATGTCCAAGGTGGTGGTCAATATGATATTTGTGGGGAATTGGGGGAAAATATATATATAATATGAATATTTGAGTAAAGACAAATCTTACTGAAATATTAGTATATGTTTGGGAGACTCCTGAAATAATATCATTTCAACTCCTCTTCAATGTAGAGAGGAAAACTTGGCCAAAATTGCTCGAAGGGTAAAAGATTATAAAGTGGAGGAGCTGAACCCTCCGAGGGAAGGCAAGCGTCTGCTGGTACTTGATGTGGATTACACCTTGTTTGGTAAGTCCTTTGATGTGGCTCAAGTTACCAAAGAGATAACTCACGTCACTGGATGATGAATAGCCTTCTGATGTTTTAGTTATGAAAATAGCTTATGAGAATCTGTTTTATGTAAGGACATTAGATATGGGAACGAATAAGAAGTGCTCGGCTTCGTGGCAGTAAGTATAGATGCGTGTTCTGCCTCATGTAGATCACAAGTCCTGTGCAGAGACTGGGCAAGAACTCATGAGGCCTTTTCTCCATGACTTCCTCACCTCTGCATACGAAGACTATGACATCGTTATCTGGTGTAAGTACATTTGAAGAGTTCAGATGCAAAACCCTCTAAATCCGTCTGACCACTTTTCTTTTAAATGAGCATTTAAATTCAGGCTCCAATAGGTTTTTGCCTATAAATCGATATTTCAGACTAGGAAGAGAGTGGTATTTAGTGGGTTTAGAAGTTAAATTATTTGATTAGCGTATACTATGTGTGAAGAGCATCCCCTCACCATCTTTATCTCATTTTTGACATAGGTGGCATTTAGAGGCTTTTGCATCTGAACCCTTCATTTCTTATCCAGTTTTACCAGAAATGTGTGCGAAGTTCTGTTACACTTCTGAGATTTTGATTCAGACTAATATTTGCTGGGGGTTTTGTTTTATCTTCTGTTTAGCGGCCACAAGCATGAAATGGATTGATGCAAAGATGAAAGTAAGTTAATCTGAATTGTGAATTTTCCTCCCAATGAAACTGTATCGGAGTGTTCTGAAAAGGTATCCATTGCAGATTATGACCACAAGGCTGTGCTATGTAGTAAAGATGTTTCCAGGATGTACATGTTGTGAAAGCATGCTGGCTGGTTTCCTATCAGTAGTCTGTAAATGAGTTAGCTTACAGTAGCAGCTGTAAATGACTTCTATTGGAAATTCGGCAGCTAGAAATTACACACAATGGTCAGTGGACTTCATGGACAAGGAATTGTCTTGCCAATATAATATGAACACAAACAAAAAAATGTTCTTATTGGCTGTCTTTTATGAACTTTCTTCTTAGTTAGGTTCAATATTCGTCCAGTGGGGGTCAGTCTTTCAGGATGTACTTGTTTAATTTCTCTCTTCTTATTTTGGCAACCTAGGAGCTAGGTGTGATCGACAACCCCAACTATAAGATCACCTTCATGCTCGACAGCGCAGCCATGATCACTGTACACACTCCCAAGAGGGGCGTGGTTGAGGTCTGTAAACCTGTCCCTCTGTCCGGCCCACCAAATCCGTCTAGTTATTCTGTCTCTGTCTCTGTCAAATCAGTGTGTTATTGATTGTTTGTTCCCTAGGTAAAGCCTCTAGGTGTGATATGGGGGAAGTACAGTGACTTTTACAGTAAGAAGAACACTATCATGTTTGATGACATCGGCAGGAACTTCCTCATGAACCCACAAAATGGACTGAAGGTATAAGTTCCACAAATAGAAAAATAGAATTGATTTATTTCAAATTACATTAATATATTAATAAACTGCTTTTAATGGTACCCAATATTTAGATTATTGCTGTAGTGTTATCACATTCAATCTTCAGGTCACGTCTCGATTCCCCTTTTTGCTTATTCTTAGATTCGTCCATTCATGAAGGCACATTTAAACCGCGAGAAAGACAAGGAGCTCTACAAATTGTCACATTACCTGAGGGAGATTGCTAAGCTAGAAGACTTCTCAGGTCTCAATCACAAACACTGGGAGAGGTGAGCAGTTCCTTCTCGCTAAAACACTTCATAATACAGTACATACAGAACAAGCACTCCTACACCTACTCCTGGTTTAATACAGTAACGTTACATACAGAACAAGCATTCCTACACTTACTCCTGGTTTAATACAGTAACGTTACATACAGAACAAGCATTCCTACACTTACTCCTGGTTTAATACAGTAACGTTACATACAGAACAAGCATTCCTACACCTACTCCTGGTTTAATACAGTAACGTTACATACAGAACAAGCATTCCTACACCTACTCCTGGTTTAATACAGTAACGTTACATACAGAACAAGCATTCCTACACCTACTCCTGGTTTAATACAGTAACGTTACATACAGAACAAGCATTCCTACACCTACTCCTGGTTTAATACAGTAACGTTACATACAGAACAAGCATTCCTATACCTACTCCTGGTTTAATACAGTAACGTTACATACAGAACAAGCATTCCTACACTTACTCCTGGTTTAATACAGTAACGTTACATACAGAACAAGCATTCCTACACTTACTCCTGGTTTTGAATTGGCTTCTGACAAACTTTTGATGATCAGTATGTGTCTTTTTCTCTACAGGTATCTTTCAAAGAAACAGTGAAGACCGCCTCCTGGAAAGACACTGAAGCCCTCACCAAATAGCTCCTGGTTATACAGCCCATTTTTCTCTCATTTTAGTTTCTTCCCTTCTGTTCCTTCTGTTCCGTCATGGTCTTTTATGTGGCTTAGGTAAGCTTTATAAGTCTTATAAAACACTGCACTGTTCAGCACCCAGCCTGCTACATCTTAGCATAACACTGCTACCCCAAAAAGCATGACGTTGCTCCGTTCTCATCTCTCTGTATACGTTTCTTCATTTTCCTCCATCTTTATGGACATTTTGTGTTGTGCACACTTGGCGTGTGTGTGCTCTTTATCATCCTGTGTGTGGTTGTCACAGGTTGCAGTATTATAGTGGAGGCAGGGAGTATGTATGGTGTGGAATTGTGCTGGAATTGAAGCTAGTGATGGCTGAATAGCATGCACAGCATTGGTACAGCCAAAATATGGTCTAGCTGAAGGATCTGCTGAACTATCTTTCCTCCATGGAGATTATACTTTAGGCAATTTTCATGTCACCTTTTCTCAATGGGATTAAAGTGTACCCATGTACTTTTCGTTGCATTTTCAAAACACAGTGGGCAAAAGATACTTATTTTCTTCCACTTATTCTACGTGGTCCTGTACCTTTCCATGACTGTTGGTAATGCTAGTTGGTAAGGCCAGCCGTTCATTTTTGCGTGTGTTGGCTATGACTATATACATTTCATCAAAGCCCTTGGTCAGTTTAAATGGTACTGCCTCTGATAGGGCAAGGCTGTATGTGGGGTGTTTCTGTACTAAGACGGTGTGAATGGGCCCATAGTACAGGACAAAGGGCAGGGCACCCAATGGCACATTGTGTTTGTATTGTAATTGATGCCTAGATTTTGCAACAGTGTTAACAGCATTAGGGACTTGTATGCAAGCAGTCCTTGCTGAATTTATTTGGGCTGAAGCTCACTGGTCCAGTTGCATTGGTGGAGAGTTTCTGAAAATTCACAGCAGTGAATCATTCCAAGGCCAACTCACCTTGGGCATGGTAAGTCATGCCAGGGATGACCATTCAAAACATTTATGCTAAAAGCAAAAATGTGAAGTTTTAAAAACTTTGGTAATTAACTGTTTAGGATCTTCAGAAACAAAATTTCCTTAAAATTAGCAAAATGATGTTTGAAGATGGTATATTCATTTGTTGGAGAAAGGACCTCTTAGTCTTTCTTCATTTGATACTGAGCTAATATTTAATTGATGTCTGGCACACATCCTGTTTTTTTCCCCCACCTGAAAGTGAGAGAACAAGTAACTCATTAAGTGCTGCGATTCATCCCCATTTTTCTCTTTAAATATTAGCGAAATGCCTTTTGGGGTTTCCACAATGGCAGCTTCCCTGCTCAAGCCCATCTGATCATTGTGATTAGGTGACTCCTAAAGCACATGAGATTTAAAGGTATTATGAGTTTTGCTGTTTGGTTTACATTATGCCGTTAGGGTCGCATCAAGGCCCATGGCTCTGCTATGCATAAGCTATATGAGGATGCATTATATTACTAAACAAGATGTTGGGGTTCTATTTTGCCTCATAAGTCCTTAAGCAGTTTCTATTCAGATACCTTTGAGACATACAGTGGTGACATTTCCCTATGACATTTGCATAGATCATGTCTTTGATAGACTTGATATGCAATACCAATCACAATATCTTTGTGGTAATATCCCAAAAAAACTTCTGAAAAAGCAGATTGACTGTGGGATTGTGGGTAATAGATACTGCATGTCCATACTTACACCTCTTTTTGGATAATTGGATAACTGATTCATTTGGATAATTGGATAACTGATTCATTTGGATAATTGTATTTCTAACAAACCTGAAGCAGTGTCAAACTGTCTGGGCTTCTTGGGTCACAAAAGGTTTGCTATTGCATGTGTGATAGTGATTTATATATCCCCTGCGGTACATTCTTTATTTTTTATCTACATTTGTTGATACTAAAAGCTGAGGTACTCAGATATTGAGGTTTGGCCTTTCACAAATTGAGCTGTGTTCACTTGAAAGCATTGTTTATTTTGTAAGTGGTAGTGGAAATTTCAGCTCACTCCAGTTAGGTTTCCTATATCTGTGAACATTCTTAACATTCAAGAACTCAGAAAAGAGCAAAAGAAAAAGAGAAGAGCAACATCATATCTAAACACTATTTAAAACACACTTTGTATGTACAATGTGCATTGCTGCATACACTTAAGTGTCAACTTCATCCTAAGTGTGACTTGCCACATTCAGAAACACGTGGCATTCTTGACTCTCTTACAGCTAATATATACAACATGAGACCTGTGTAAAAATACAATGTCCCTGCTTCCCTGTATACAACATGAGACCTGTGTAAAAAAGCAGATGTCCCTGCTGCAAAAGGGTCGTACCTCAGATTAATCTGGGATCATCACATGTTTATGTTTGTCACATGATTATGGTTATGTTTGAAATATGTAAGAATGTGTAAGCATTACATATCCTCAATGTAAATAAACAAGTCAAACTTTTTATAGTATATACCAGTGTGACATGGTTTATTACACAATTTGGTTCTGTATTTCAGTTAAGAATAATTCATCCTGAATCTGAAACTACTGAAACTGGAGATGAAATGATTGCTATAGCAACACTTTATTGATAAATAACACAGCAATATTTAGATATACAAATAAATAAATAAGTTAATACAAATTAATATATGCAAAACAAAAAGACTTGCAGTGTTGGGAGAGAAAGTAGTGTGATCATCTTCATCTTCTCCCTCCTGGGAAAGGAAAGCATAATTAGAATGTAAATGGTCTACGATACAGTTAGCCTAAGTCAGTCCAGTGTCATGACATTATGGTAAAGCTTATAGTTGATAGTAGTATGTTGATATACTCACAAATATTATTTCTAGATTTTAGTCACAGAGGAGATCAGTTGTCAGGAGTCTGCTTGTGGACTGTGGCACAAAAAATACAATGGTTGATAGAGATGTAGCATAAATGACTAAATCTAAATGCAATCTCCACTCAGCATAGAGATGCACAATATTATCGATGTGCATTGGTATAGACCGAGAGCAGTGTTGTGTGTCCATGACACAGAAGGATTTGTATTGCTGTGTTATTGCGGATGTGACTCACGATAGGAGCTCCAGTCACTCCAGTTGGAGTTAGATGCCTCTTCTTTGGCTCGGACACAGAGTCTGTAATTCTTATCCTGCATTCTCTTCTTCACTGTAAATTTCTTGTCATTAGATGTGGTGATCTATATTATGAACAAAAAACAAAACAAAAGTTTATTAGGGTTGTTTGCCATGAACACAATAAATAGCTGTTTCATTCACTACCAAATCTGGGAAAACAGTGGACTCCACAGTTTTGGAGCAAATCCAGCTCATAACTGAAAAATAAGTTGATTGTGTCATATTTTACATTATTTTTGGCTGATGAATTTGCTTGACTAATATGAAAGGAGATTTTATTTTTGGACAATCTAGTAATATCTCTCACCTTGTTTTTGTGACCGTCTTTCTCACAAGGATCTTTCGGGTCAATCGCCTTCACTTGGTAGAGGAGTTGAAAGTAAGAGTTTGGGTTGCTCCATGTTTCTGGGCAATCCCACTCAAATGTATGATCTCCCACTTTTTTGATAATCATTTTATCTGGCTTCACTGTTGGAATAAGAGGAATCACCTTAAATCTACTGGCCTACTTCTAAACAAAAATAATAATAAGATAATGATATTTAAATCACACACACACACACACACACACACACACATAGAGTAGAGCAGTAGGGTTTGGACACTTGACGTACCTATGTCAGAGATGAAGAAGTGGCGCTGGTATTGTTCACAGCGGAACTCGCTTCTGAAGTAGAAGAAGAGGTCGATCTTGCATGGCTCCTCAGTAAATGGACAGTGTTTTCCATCCTCACAGCTCAGGGTGTTGCCATTCGCACCCAAAGAGCATGTAATATTTCCAGAGTCTCCCGAAACACTGCAGAGTAACATCAACAGTGTTCAGTTAACTCTCTAAAAGTCGATTTTAACACTAGTTTTGTGTGTAGAATGTAACTCACAAACTGACGTAATTTGATTAAACTACATATAACCTAACAACAATACTACAGCATTCGATAGAGATAGTCTGTTTTACATAATGTTTGAATGGGTTGAACCTTACCGAGCAATAGCGAAGTGAAATAATTCGGCATATTGTCGTTCTTTATCAAAGGTCCAAGAGCACTGAAACTTCCCATCAAAGTTTTTTGCTGTACATGAAATATATTCTAGAAAGGAAATGTAAACAAATATAAAACAACTAATGTCAATAAATTATGTCCATTTATTTATTTTAAAAAAAGATGACCCAGCTGCCCCCCACCCCCCTTCCCTCTACATCTCTCATTACCTGAACTGTTATTTTCCACCAGAATACTCTTTCGGTATCCTATTCCCTCCTGAAGCACTAGCGTGTGGTTGAGGATGTCCCCAGCCTTATTGTGGCAGCTGTAATTTCCTCCTTTGAAATACTTCACGGTAATCTGGATTTGGTTCCCATGTTCTTTCAGTGGATTCCCATTAAGTTTCCAGCTGATATCACCATCATTGTGATCTCCACAGATCAGGTTGATATTCACAGACATATTTTCTGTGACTGGCAGAAGAAGCACTGCGAACAGCGTATGGTAGAATATATTTAGGCTTCAGCAGTTGGATGACGTGAGAATCAAATTCACAAAATATACTGTATATACATTCTATGGTCCATTATTACAATTTAAATGTTCAAAAACTGAAGTTATTGGGAATCAAAGTCACAAATGATATAATCATTCTTTGGTCACTCTATTAATTTAAATGTAAGTCAGCATCAAAAACCCACAAAAGATATAATCATTCTTTGATCATTCCATTACTGCTATGTAAATGTTTTAAAAATCCCAATATACATGAAGCAAATATAGCAAATTACTGGAAAAGGGAAAACTTAAGTAAAGTATAGTCACCATTTGGTGGCAGATATGTTGCAGTGGGTTCACAACTCTTATAGTAAGTCAGGAAAAGGATGATAACAGATATGAACTTCATCTGGGTAGACAATACCAACAGAGTAGAATGTTAGATAAAAAAGCCAAACTTTGTTAAGAGAAACAGACTGTTTGTATCTTGTCCTACCTTGATATGCTTGTAAAAGCTCATGCAGCTTGTCCAACTGTTCTGTCATGAGGAGGGAGAAGCAGGCTTTATACATGTGAGTGTGAAAATCCCAGCAGTAAAAGAAGGAACTTCTATTGTTCTGTAAACAACTGTGCTATTACTCAAACCCAGAGGGTTGTGGCAAGAAACACTCTCCAGGTGGACTTTCTGGCCATGGCAGGTGACGTTTAAGAAAACATTTTATTTTTGTGGACTCTCCTACAGCTCAATGAAATGGGGAAGTCCCCGCTTTGGCTTTATTTTGGCCTGATAGTAGTTACCATATCATATAAAACCAAACCACCATGCATAAACTTGCTACCTCAATGTGATCATAAATAGTTTAGGTAAACGTCCAACACGTGTTACATTACAACCTTTAACATGAGGATCTGGTTGAGAGGAAATGTAACTGTTTCATCACACTAATTCTCACTAATTCCTAAATGCTTCCACAGTGAACTGAAACATAAACAAAAGGACTTGAACTTGGTCATCATATTATGAAGGCATGGTATCACATTATATTGACATTTTCTGAAAACTTTTGTCATCAAAAGTGGAACTGGAACAGCAAATCATTATCCTACCCATGACCTGTCAATGTGATTGAGAATAGATGTAAAAGGAAGTCAAGGAGAAAGCTATGAAGTCTGGTTGTCCAGAGCTCATGTCTAAATGAGATTTTGTATGTGCTTGTTTTGTAAATCGTGAGCTGGTTTTACTTAATCATGTGCTCATTTTATGAAATTCTGCACTTGTTTTAATCAAAATCGTGAGCTTTTTTTTAATCATTTTGTCACACATTTTATTCTCAGACACTAGGAGAAGCAGCACAACAGACAGCCACACATTCCCCTTCATCAATAAGTCAGGGACCAAACATTGTTGAAACGCAAACCACAAAGTGATTTTAGACTAAAAGAACAGACTGTAGCAGCTACTTTGACAGTCCCTACACACTTATCCTGACCCGCTGCAAATAATGTCCAGTTCTCGGTCTACCTTAGCCAAAGAGGTATTAAAGTTTTAACAATGACACGTTTCTGATTTAATGTAAGATAATGAAGTGCAACATGAACAAATAAGTCTTTAAACATTTCTTGAAAGTCCCAAAACTATCACAAGAACACTGCAAATGAACTCATTCCACCAATGAGGGATCACTGAGGAAAAGAGTCTTAAATGTGACCTCTTGGCGTTAGTGGATGGTCAACACAACAGACACTCATCAGGGCACCGCCATAGTCGAGAGGGGCGTGAGCAGGATCATGGAATTCAAATAGCAAGGTGCAGATCAGGTAAAATGAGCCAACATTTTAATGACATCTCAATAATATATATATATATATTGGGCTTTTTGCCTTTATTTGGACAGGACAGTGAAGACAGACAGGAAGCGAGTGGGAGTGAGAGAGATGGGGTGGGATCGGGACATGACCACAGGTCAGACTCGAACCTGGGTCCCCGTGGGTGCTCAGACCCGCTCATGGTACAGGCGCATACATATTTTTAAATGAATATCGTAATGACACCTCCCTGGCATGGGTTGCCACTGTTGACACTGTTATCTTCAGTGCTGATATCATTGTGTGACTTAATAAAGCTACATTTTCCAATTACTGATAATAATAACGCTTTAAAGAATGTATACTTTTGTTTGTTAATTGAAATCAGTATCAATATATTTCAGCCCTTTTTGGAAGAGATACATATAAATACATTCAAATGTCAAGTACAAATATAGTATCTTCAGTTTAACTTGTGTTACCATAAAGACAGCACATTACTAGTCCACTTATTAATAGCTGATGTAATTAACTGAAAGGGCAACACTTGATTGGTGTTTTCCTGCTAGAGAGGACTGAAATCAGTGCACATAGGGGCCGTATTTTTAGTGAAAGGGAACTTCGAAGCTATACAGTTGAAACCAGATGTTTACCCTTAGCATACACATGCTGAAGTTGACTAAAAATAGGAATAAAACATCTTTTGACATGGTTTTATTTCAGTTAGCCTAGTACAGATTTGATTTGCATTGAGAGATGATCTTATGGAAAGTAGGCCTACCCCATGCCAATCGTGAGATATGGTGAAGGGTATGTGATGTGTATATGTGATGTGTATATGATATAGGGCTATTTTAACTCCAAAGGCCAAGAGAACTTTCTTGGCCTTTGTAGTTAAAATGAAATAACTGACCTTTAAAAATAATATCCATGAAATAACTGACCTTTAAAAATAAAAATCTGCCTGCCTCTATGAGCATTTAACATAGTATGTATACTTATGAGCCCCTGTATTTTAAGAACATTTATTTATTTATGATACATTATTCATTCACAAAGAACATGGTGTCATTTTTTTAATTAAGGCCAAAGATGTCCAAAAGATGATTTTTTATTCCTTGAACTTAAACCTTAAACTCAATTGTAGGTGCCCAGGCTTGAGGAAAAAAACATATTTGGCAAATAGAACAGGATTTTCAATGAAATCTGATATTACTCAGCCTGAAGTAATGAACAGAGCAAAGGCTATTCCTGGGTTAATACAGTAGGCTATTGTTCCCAAGAGAAGGCCTTTTGATTGCAATATTGATTCCCCTGAATGCAAAAATCAATGATCCATAACATGAGCTTACTTATCTCAGCCATGACTTCAAAAAAGTAATCATCCCAAATTCTTATCTTATCTCTTATTTGTGGTGTAAACTGATGACTGCACTGGTCAACTGATTTAACTGTGACCTTCATCGTTCATTTCACTGGAGGGTTTCAGTTTTCTGTACAGAAGAAATCCCCCCCCCTTAAATCAACAGTATGACCATAAGATATTGTATTTTAAGAGAAATGAGAATGTCAAACATGAATTGTTAAATGATGGTATGAAAATAGTTCCCCTTTCAGGAAACCACAAACTAGCTGGGTGATATATCATATAGCCACAGGAATATGAGTCACACAACTTTCTCTAACTAAATCTCTTACTGCCACATTCAGTGACATTGTGCCCAGTGCCACCGAGGCTGGAAAGACACGTGCCCATCCAGATTTTTAAATATCCGGATATGAAAATTATTTATATATATATATATATATATATATACACACACACATACATATATATTAATTATATACACTGCTCCAAAAAATTAAGGGAACACTTAGTTTTCCACAATTGTTAAAACACATTTCTTGAAACCTTCCACGTTTTTCTCTATTCTCAAACTACATTCACAGAATGTCTGACAGTTCTTGCAAAATAAAACACTAGCCTCAAAAGTTTTACTTGTGCTCAGAACCAAACAGTGTCAGAGTACCGATCCAGTGTATGATTGAAGTGTTCCCTTAATTCTTTTGAGCAGTATAGTATTTACCATATAAAAACAGATCAAGTTAAGGCTATAAATATATACAATTTAAGATAATTTTGGGGGGCAGAAGAACATACCCCCCATTCTAATTGTACCAACCCCACATTTTGTCTCACACATCTGCACCCTACTTGGTTGTGATGGAGACCTGCTAGCTTGTCATCTAGGCTCTGCAGCGCTGACTAAGGAGCAACCAGGCTCAGGTAGTCGTAGTACTAGTGCGTATGTAGTAGTGTATTTTGGATAACGGAATCTTTATTTTGTCTCCCAATCTTAGCTGTTGTGATCCTAAATATGCAAATATTCCTTAACCAACATACTGTGAAATATAGCATACAAATCAGAGAAAATGTGACCTTGTGGCTGTGCAAAGGGCCTCACAGTTTAAGGATGGAGGAAAATCTCAACAGTGTTCCTGTTCTCTGTGGAAGAGGAAGTCGAAAGGACAACACTTGGCTTTTAGCCGCTGAAGCATTCTCGCCACCTTAACCAAAATAAAAAAAATACAAAACATAAATGGCCTGTCTGCTTCTGTCATTGTTGACTTCTGAACTGGATTTTTTTTTTGTTTTGTTTCAAAAAGTTTCTGTGAGGTGCCACACTATCAGTGTACTAGTGTTCCATGAGCTATGACAATAGATGAAAACCACAGCATGACCTTGAGTTAAAGTATGTGACTGAATGGGAAAATAACATCTTGACAAAAGCAAGACACTTAATTAAAAGCATTTGAGTAAAAAGTTCATTGCTTTAATTAAAAATGCATTCTATTTCATTAAAATATGCAATTGTTTCTGAAATTCATTTTCATTTTCCATCAGGACATTGTCTTGATGCTACTTAAAAACACACATACAAAGAGCGTTAGGGTATTAGAATGTCTTCATTCCTTGTGATCAGCTACATTCAGAAGAGATGGTTGTTACCAGGGCAGCCTTTGTAGACTCTGGCTATGGTTCCCCCACATGTTCAGCTATGACCTCAGACGGACCAGCATCAGGTTGAGTTCTCTTCCTTGTGCGCATTCCCAGTGATCATTGCAGCCCTGACATGATGTCAAAACGTCTTTGTGCAAAGCACATTTCTTCTTCCACTCGTGAAAAGTCTCTTTTTGTTCTTCTTCTTCTTCTTCTTCTTCTTCTCTCCTCTTCCCCACACACTGAAGCGCACACACACATGCTCACTTACACAAAACAACACGCACGAACAGGCAGCCGTGTACACGCGGAGAGGAATGTGAACACACAGATGCAGGCCACTCCTAACACTTGCACACACACACACATACACACACACACACACACACTTGCACATACATGCACATACTCACTCACACTTACACACCCACACATCTACTCTAGATACTTAGTTGTGATAATGCTGATATTCCCAGGTACAGTGAAGCAAAACACAGTGTTCCCTTCGATTCCTCGTGTTGAAAAGGTGACATCTTCGAGCCTCGATCATTAACTCGAGCTGAGGCGTCATGACGCTCCCCTCATGAGCAAGGACAGGGAGGGTGATGGAGGGTGGACATACATATAGGGATGCTTACTGAAGAGTACTTAACTATTTATAATGCAATGCATCACAATTACTAGTATTTCCCCTACTAAAATTACACAAGGCATGGGCAAAAAGTCAAGACAGGTGATTTATTACAAAAGAAGGCTTTCCCCATTTAAGAACTGGTCGACCAGCTAAAAATACCCAATATGTCAAATGTTTCAAGGTTGCAGACAGAGTGCAATGTACAATAGGCAAGAAATGGACAACTGACCTCATAGAAATGATTGGACCAGAGGCTGAAAGAGATATTATCAGAAAAGGCAGGTTTTTTCATAAGAAATGTTTCCCTCTGTTCTGTTTCAAATTTCCTGGCTCTTTTTTTGGTTGTTCAGTTTCCATCAAAAACCTAAAACGTAATGTAAATGAGAAAAACATCTGAAAAAAAGTCCCCCTCCTTTTTACAAACCCAAAAGGACCTGTATTAAAGTCTGATGTGCCTGCTCTTAGTTATGTGCAGTGCGTTAAAGTTTTCCTGGGAGGGACCAAGAGGCAGGCGCGTCCACTGGTCCGTCCACAGTCTGCTTTGCAGACACTCTGCATGATCTCATCACCAGAGAGGGGGGAGAGAGAGAGAGAGATAGAGCGGAGGACGGCACCCGGCCCAGCATTCCTCCAGAAGAACTCCAATAATTCAGAAGGGGGGCTGAGGCGATCTTTAGCTCCCAAACTCTGACTCAAGTCCTTCCAGTTAGTCATGCCATATGCATTTCTCTTCTCCTGCAACTCCTTCACGTGCCAACAACAGTCTTATAGCCCTCACAGAGCCAACCCTGATGGAAATGGAATTCAGTCAAATGGCAAGAACATCCTAGGCAGCGACTCCCTTTGATGAGTCAAAGGCAGGTCCTGTTTCACTGACGTGACGCTACTACCCCCTCCTTTCCTTCCAACATCACCTACCCTCCCCACCCAGAGCTACCCCCCCTCTCTGGCCGCTAGTTCTCCACGGGCGTGGGATTCTGAGGCGGCAGCTGTGGCGAGACGGACGCAGGCGGCTGGCTGACGATCACCTGCACCACGTAGTCGCGCGAGATCTTCAGCTCCTCCAGGCGCATCTTGTCGGTCAGCGGCCGGCCCGAGAAGAACCAGCGCTGGGCGCCCGCCGCCACGCCCTCCTGCGCCTGCAGCCGCCGCTTCATGTGCTGCACGGTGTCCGTGGTGCGCACCGCCAGCCGCAGGTCGCGGCCAGTGGACAGGCGCAGGCGTAGCGGGCACTCCTGGCCCTCGCTGGCCGGCGGCGGCTCGGCCGCCTCCAGAGGCTCCAGCTCACTCTTCTCCTCAATCATGTTGACCGGCGGTGACAGGCAGTACACGGGCAGCTGGTAGCGGTTGCCCAGCTCATCGTAGCACTCGGTCAGGGCACCTGCGCACCAGAGAGACAGAGAGCATAGGAGAGAGATAGACAAGAGATAGATAGATGCAGGGAGATAGAGAGAGTGAGAACAAGAAAGAGAGATGCAGATAGATGGAGCAAGAGAGAGAGAAATAAATGTGTTGGGGAGGGGATTACAAAAAGGTAGACGGGCAGGTGAAATACAAAGCAGAACTCATTCATCTTTTTCAGGGCCACATTTTGGCTTCTGAGGTGCATTCTTCCTGAGGTGAATTATGTCGGAGTGTAACACCTGCGTCCTACTGCAACCCTGGGCAGAGCAGAGGACTGAGGAGAACGTTTTTTAAAAAACATTTAAGGCAACAACACTGGAAAATGCCTACCCGTGACTTTAAACAAATAAAACCATGGGTGGGGGCTGGGGGTTAAGGTGCTTATTAGAGAGTATCTCAAATGCATTTTAAAAGCGTGTGTGTGTGTGTCTGTCTGTCTTTTGCCTTTAATTGAGACAGAACAGAAGAGATTGGCAGTAAATGATCGGGAGAGAGAGTTGGGATCAGATAATGACCACAGGTCAGAATCTAACCCTGGTCCCTGTGGGTACTTGGACCTGAATGTGGTATGAATGCTGCTGCTTATGTCACGTCACAGGTCCCCATCAAGCGCTTGGGCAGCTGTGACATGACGTGATCAGGCACTTTCCCCAACCAGGCTTTGGAAAGCAGAAAAAGCAGTGCAACTTGGTCCACTGAGGAAGTAAAAGTGTGATAAAGGTGGTAAACGAGAAAGAAAGTAAAAAAAGAGTCCTTGGTTGCAGGACTTGGTTTCTGTTTCGCTGACATCAAACTAATAGGCACTCAGTTCATTGTTCTTGATGCAGAGATGATGTGAGCTCATCACTTTCAGTGAGAATTTGGTCATGAGGTGTAGTTCAGCGGAATGCATGGACACATTGAGCATATGTCCGGCCGAAGGTGGAAACTGAAAAGGTGAAGTGGTCCACTGGACTTTCAAATCCAAAGTTGGAGAGTATTATTGTTAACAGTCTTAGGCATCAGAGTTAGTGTTAACTGAAGAGGTGAGATGTAACAGTTTAAAGACATGGGTATGCTTACTATTAGTTAATAGTAATGAATGAAGGGATGGTGTGGACTATGACTTTTCTTGGTAGTACTTTCTCAATGAAATTTCATATCTGGGGAAAAGGTTATCTTCAACATATCGAACAACTGAACTAAACAACTACATTACGGCAAAACTGATGAAGCACCATATCATGGCATGGCATGATAGGGTATACTATACTATACTATACTATACTATCCTATGATTATATATAAGCTTTATTGCAGACACAGGTCCATATCATACACACACATAATATATAGTATAAATGATTACTGAATAGATCAAAGTTAACAAATCATCTATCAGGAGCTGCATGTGAAACCTTCAAAAAGTACCTCTGTACATCCATCTCAGACTGGGAAATAACATGATAAGTCTCACAAAGGGCTCTGTTCAGTGTTCAACAAACCAGGTGAGGAACCATGGAAAAACATGATGTGTGGATGGATCACCACAGAGAAGCTGGCCCGTGACTCTTCAAACAGAGAAGACAATGGCAGGCAAAGAGGAAGAGAGAAAGAGAGGGACGGGAGAAACGAGAAGAAGAGGAGAAGTGCGAGAACAGCACTTAGAATGTGTCTGTTCCAAAGGGGACGCGTGGGCACCACCAGTCAGGCCTGTCAGACAAACAGGGGCCACAAGGATGCAAGAGTGACGAGCTGAACTGACAGTAATTGACAGGCCTGCTGCTAGGCAACGGCTCGATGGCAAACACGCCACTCGGGCGAACTCCCCGTTTCTGCAACAAAAGACCCTGCTGAATTGGATTTCGTAACAGGCTATTCAGTCAGCTGATAATTTCAAACTTCCCCTCGACAGCAGACCAGGACTGCATGATTGCACTGCATGATTTATTAGTCATAAACATAGGCACAGCTTACCCCTGGAACATCCAACTCATGAATAGATGGATACTTATTATCTTTAATGCTCGAGCTATAGACTCGTTTTAATGATTTAGATGACGTGTTATGGCCTTGTAAGGAGAAAAGGTCCCTTGATACTGTACTCAGTTGAAGAAGTTGCAGTTTACCAATCCTCAAGAGGCAATATGTGCATTACTGTAGCAAGAATCAATTAATTTATGGTTGTAGGAGACAAGGGGAGGGGGACAAGACTCAGGTCCTGATATCCAGCCCTACACTTACAGAGGTTGCCAAAAAATAACTCACAAACACCATAGAACTACTTAGAAGGGTAACAGCCTGTCAGACTCTGCCTTCAAAGCCTTACAAAAACATCCAACCTCATAAATACCTATTCTTGGCTCTACAATCACACACAACAACGTCTTTTATTATGACCGCCGCTAGCGAAGCGGTCATATAATGATTGTCAAACTTTTACGGAAAATTTTCGTTTCGTCCCCGGGGGCCACTCCCCCCCGTGCTGGGCCCCCCGAACCGCAAAAAAAAAACAGTTTTTCCTAAATAACTACCTGAACCGTGGCACTGAGGATGAAGAATCTTTTATGGTATGTTGGTCTCAAGGGCCCACATCAACCTGGCTCATAATCACTCATTTGTGATTTGCACCCCCCCGGTAAAAAATGAAAATGCAATATTATTCTGCTTTAATCGCCCCTATCTTCAGTTAAGATGTTCAGAACTGCACCAAATTTTATGTGTATGATTGACCTGGCATTCTCTGGGGGTATGCCAAGTTTCGTAGAATTTCATTCATGGGGGGGGGGGAATGAAACCTAAAAAAATTAGGTTATGTGTACATTTAGTGACTGTACACTCATTGGCCTGTAGATGGCGGTGCACACATATACACATGCACACACACACACACAGGCACCCACATACTATCGGTATTAGAACGGCCGATACATAATTACAAATTCAGTAGGATTAAAAGAAAGCCAAATATTCATCATCATGGCTGCATTTCTAGTATTGGCGATAAGTAGTCGTTTGTCCACTAGATAGCGCATCGTTGCAGTGTTAAAAGGAAGTTAAAAGTGGGTTGGAAAAACAATGGACGCTTCCTACAAGGACTGTAGTTTACCGCAGAGAACGTCTAATAAGGATAGGACGATGTTCACATGAAATGTAGTTCCCATTTCTTCTTGAAGCCGAAATAAATCTGAGGATGTTTATCGGACATGCTTGGTTTTTACTGCAGGTACGTTAATCTTATAATATCAATAAGGACCTAGGTAATGTTACCGTTAGCGTTGGTTGAGTGATGGAGGCCAATTTGATTGATTGCATTTGTAGAAAACTATAAATGCGGTTATACCAAGCAAATTGATAGCAGCACTGTAATTGTATCTTTCGACTGTCATTTGTTGCACGTGCTACAAAAATCATTCTGTGCAATGGAAGATTTACCAACGCTACACCCGGTCTGATACAGTTTTGCCTATACATGCGCGGAGACTGAGGCGCCTGTTTATTTTGTTTTAAGTGCGTGCATGGTGTGAGAGGGGAATCGATGTGCTTTGATTCCAGCTTGTTAGTTGTAGTCTGTGAAATTAAAAAGCATGTGTGTGAAGTATCCAAACAATGACACCTTCATTTCATTATGGCTGCTTTAGCAACACACCTTAAGCTACTGTGTAGTGGGTCCCATTTAGGTAGTGGCTACTTCATTCGCGCTTTCCTTGACTCATGGAGCTGCGTGAATTTTATTACAACTTTTCGCCACGATATGGCAGTTTAAGTCCGCTTGATACTGTAAGGCGTAAGCCATTGGTTTCCAAAGGAGATTTTATTTGTGTCGCCAGCATAGCCTATTGACAATTTATGTTGAAAATAGGCCTACCGTATAAGCCTACCTGTAGCTTAGGGAAGCTGCCAGCTTTCTATTAGGATCTAGTTTGTTAGTTACAGTTTTGTCATAACTCCCTGATGCATTTTTGGATTTAGAATAGCCAGAGCGTGGATATCTCAATCGGAAAATTAAACAATATCGGGTGCCTATGGACTGGTCTGCCCGCTATTTATTTTTTGATTTCTTAAAAGATTGAGCTTGGTCTGGTGAAAGCCAGACTAGCCATGGACCTCAGTTACACAATGCAAGGGAACATGAATCAGCCTATATTTGCACGAACAATAACGGACAACAGCTCTTCAACTTTGGCCCGTTAAAATGTGTATGAACAGTCTAGCGACGCATTTCATCAAGGCCCATTTGGACATGTCAGTTATTTGCACCACTGGTTAGATGTAAAACAGCATTTCGTTTTAGACTACTGTTACTTAATTTGTGCATTGACAATAAAGTATCACATGAACTAAAGATGACTAAAATCTTATGTAGAAGAAGAAACATTCACAAAAAATTCATCCATCCAAAAATTACCTTTGTTTTTGATAGCTGTTGAAAACGGCATGGAACTGACAGAGATGTTTTTGTTTATAAATAAATAAATAAATAAATAACATTATGCTGATACCTTTTGCTTTTCCCAAATACAATGTAGCCTACAGGTGTAAGTGACCTTTCATCAATCCAGTTGCAATGGATGAACTGTGATGAACTGCCCTACTTGTGATTGTTTAGAGATTTTAAAGGTTTTATAACAATGCTACATCTTCTTTGGCTATTCTACAATCTATTCACCTTTTCAGCACCAGTAAGCTACTTTCTGTGCAGCTGCACACACACACTCAGGCATGCCAAACAAGCATACACAAAAGTTTCAAGAGTGGGGGATGGAGTAAAAGATGAAGACACATTGAAGTGTGATTTATTTTCGTGGAACGGATGTACAGGACTGAGCGGTGGTCATATTGTGTACCGCTATGCGGTACATCTAGTTCAGCTAGCTTTTGAAAATCCATTCTCTAAATGTTATTCATCTTAAAATACTTGGCCCATTATAATTCTTTTTTGAAGGTGACTCAAAACAGGTTCACAACAGGTTATTATTATAGATGGATAGTATTATTCAGCTTTTTCCCTGTAGGTCTCATTCACAGAATTAAGCACATCAGCACTCAACATTTTCCATTTCAGGTGACCATCGACCTGACAGTGTTTATGAAAAAGCTAATTTTGTGCGACTGCAACAAAGACGCTGACGTCCGGCCTTGGCAATGAGCTTGTCTCTCAACTCATCTCCAAGATTCCGTTTATCAACACCATTGCTTTTCCTACGTAGCTCTCTCTGATTGCAGTATCGTCTCTGTATGTCACGACAGCTTTGTTATTGAACAGAAAAATGAGACGCTACGGGATAATAACCTGTGAGTGAGGTTTGTGTGTGTGTGTGTGTGTGTGTGTTGTGTCACACATCACTCAACCAGCTGATCAGCTGATTCTTTCAGTACACAATGAATCAAAGAGCCTACCAGCTAAGAGCACCGTGTGCATGCATCCAATTCTACTGGTGGGACACATTTTAGAGAGGGGAGATTGGGGGTATGAGAAGAGGGGTGATAAACACATAGTGGGCTCGAGTGATGGAAATGCACAGGGGGGCACAAGAGAAGAATAAAAACTAGAATACGAGGGAACAGCGGATGATACACCGGGAAAGCAACTGGTCCCCATCTAGGCGCGATTGTCGTACTGCCATAATTGAAACAGATGGTAATGAACCATCAGCACGTCAAAAAGGCCTGTGAGCCGCACACAAGCTGGTTAGATTACTGCCAATAGACCCTTTCAACAATAAAAACAAAAACAATGCTTGAACGTTCTATTTGCGCGGGCATGGTTAAATCATGTTACCTCAACAGACCAAGGATACCTTGTCACAGTTTCACACAAAAGAGCCCTGAAGGAAGGATGACTGTGTGTGCCGAATAAAACACTCTCTCTGTGTGTGTGTGTGTGAATGCGTGCAGCGGAAGGATGATTTGACCTTTGCGTACTGAGCGGTGGGGTGAGTGTGGGCGGGGAATGCCACAAAGTAACACTCCAGCCAGGGCTTTACCCTGGCCATTCACTGAACCGGCCCATTACTGTCCACCTATTCCCTCTAACTCTGCTGTGCTCACCAATGGTTGACTAAGTAAGCCAGGGACAACAGTCTGGCCCTTTGGGGCCCGTTGGTGCCTTTCATATTGTGGCTGCTGCACTGTCCTCCACGCACACCGCTGCTTACTGCAAGACTGTACTTCCATTTCCCCCCCGTCGAGTAGACGTGTACATGTCACTTCAGGAGGCACCTCGGCAGCATGTTGCGGAGGTGTCTGTATCATTTAGCAAGGGGGCTCTACGGATGGAAACTCAACAGATATGACAAAGTGGAATTTCTTGTGCATGCTCCTGATCTGACAAAAGCGCTTCCAATAAATTCGATACTTAGCTCTAGCATGGCCGTAATCATTTTCCTTTAAAGCTACCATGCTTGATGAGGGGAATTATAAGAAATAGGCAAAGTAGTTACACTTGTTAACTTGGATGGCTTTTGAGGACACTGCCAGGGAACAAGAAGCACATTACGCCTTCTCAAGCGCTGACAGATTCATGATGCAGTTGAGACAGTTGATCAAATTATCATCCCATTACAGTGTTATAGCACATAATCTCAAGAGCATCCTTTAGTCACATACAAATTGATAATTTCACAGCCAAGACAATCTCAACAGTCCCCCGGTAGCCATAGTGAAGCTATAATACCAGCGTTCATTCTGGATGCATATTGCTGTCCCTTTGCAAACCAGTATAATGTGAGTTGTCTTACTCGTTGCTGAATTTTTTTTGTATATATTTTTTGGCCTTTTATGCCTTTAATTTACAGGACAGTAGAGAATGACAGGAAGCGAGTGGGAGAGAGATTCGGGGTGGGATCCGGAAAGGACCACTGGGCGGGAATCGAACCTGGGTCGCCGGCTTCCGGCCAAAATATTTTTTTACTACTTCTAATTGAAGAATAGTTTTAACATTGAGAATTATTGTACCGTAATTACTATGTTATTATTCTATTTTTATGATCATCATAATTAGAATCATCATAATATTACATTGAAGCTCATGTTTAATGCCTATGAATCCCATAGGCTACCAAACCTCCATATAATGGCCAATGAAACAGACAGCTTGTTGGAGAGGATGTCCAGGCAAAGATTGTTAAGGCGGAGCAAGATGTTTCATCAGGAGCCACTTCCGGGAACCCAGATCGCATGAGGGGGGGTCAAAATCCCCCTTTATGCAGAGCAGAGGCAGCGACTGCTCCATTGAAGTCTATGGGCATAGCTCAGAATTTCACCACATATGCTAAGGTCTTGGTTCTATAGAGTTAGGAATGTGAATTTCGGGCACGTTTTCATGATCCTCAAACCCTTCTGAACATTTCAGGTACATTTTTAGCATTTTTGAGCATTCCAGTCTGGAGAAAACCTTATATCAGGTGTGCGCCGGTTATTTATGCAGCTGCTGTTGGCGGTTGCAACGTGCGGCTTCGTCCATACCGCCATCGACCACGCCTCTTTATGCAGACAGGATTCGATCCCCATTTCGCGCCCATAGACATGAACTACGACGAAGTATCTTGCTCCGCCTTAACAATCTTTGGTCCAGGCCTCTGAAGAGGCCGTGGCTGGGATAGTGGGAGCCGTCCATAATGCTTCCTGCCTTTACATGCGTCCACACTGTGCCGCCGAGCCTGGCTGAGAAGATCGAGCCGTGCCAGCGGATGGGCTGACTGGGGAGATAGCAGGTAGGCTATTCTCAGCTGAGTGTGTCACTGACCTCCAGTTAGGTCCACACACTTTCAAAGTCAAAAGTGAAGGTCTGGCAGGCCCCAGGTCAGGCACACCTGCGCTTGACATTGCACCTCCACAAGAAACATGTGGTTATGGTCGCACACCACTGCACTTGATAGGGGAATTAGCCAATTACACCCAACTGATGCCTCCTTGTGGCCATGCAGTGTAACACTAGACTACTGGCAATTAGATGAGCATACAAACAAACTTTCCACTGACCGTCATCATTTCTTACCATTACATTTATTCAGTACATCAGACTGAAGTCACCTAGCTGCAAGAGTACAATCCCCACTATGGTATTGTGTCCTCCGAGGCCACATGTACTAGCAGCTCCCCTCATCAACCACAGAGGTCTCCAATGATGGCATTAACTAAGGTCTGTGTTTTTCAATTTTCCCTAAAATACTGGCTAGTGCTTGTGTGGTTTGTGAAAATGCAATTGTAATGCAGGGGCGATTCTAGACCTAGAGCTTTGCTGGGGCACAGGCCCCCAACTCCCAATATATATATATATATAAAAAAAAAACATTTAAATGTGCGCGCAATATGAATTAATGGCTTTAAATCTAGCCCCCATCATGTCCTCATCCATTTCTTGCCTGTCTCTCTCCTCCTTCTCCTGCCTGGTACTGGACTGCCCAGCCTGTGCTCTTTCTCCCCTCTCTTCTCCTCCTCCTTCTTCTCCTCCTCCTTCTCCTCCTCCAGCATTCTCTCCCTCAATTGTTGTAGCAGCCACTATCCAGCAACATCCAAACACATAGGCATAAGTTGGCCTACTGTATACTCACTGCATGAATTTATTAGGCTTTCATACACAAGAGTAGCTTATTTTTAGTCAAAATTGAGATATACTTCCCTCCCAGGCAAGGGTCCTGTAGTCATCCTGGCAATACTGCAGTTCGTTGTAGCTTAAAGGTGCCATGTGTAATGTCCGCCAAAAAATCAATTCATACTCCACATTCCATAAAAGATGGGGCAGTATACCGCCAGAAAGTGAGTTGGTCTACCCTAGAGTAACAACCGAGACACGTGTATTGCAGTTTGGCTGGCGGTTATGTTGCCTGCATACCGCCTCCCATGGCCGAAACTGGTATTATGACACCTGTCGGGCTGTGGCTAGTAATTTAGCATGCTAATTTAGGTTGACTTCTCTGCAGCACTATACCTTGTCATTTTTTTAATGACATCATCGCCCTTATTTCTTCTCATTCTTTTGATGCGTGTAGCTCATTTTTTGGATATTTTTACCTCAATTCTTACACATGGCACCTTTAAATAGCCTACTAAAGCCTTCATACTGACTTTTGGTGATAATTTGCAAATGTAGCCTAATAATTTACATAGAATCAGAGTCTGATTTTGTGTACTCTGATTCTGTGTAGATTATTATAGGCTACATTTACAAATGCAGCAAACTTATTTAAGTTTACCATTAAACCATTGATCAAATCACAGCACTGGCTATTACCAGCATACATTTTACCTTTAATATGGACAATTATCATACCTCCCTCGTCCTCCTCATCTCTCCTCACTGTTGCTTTCCCTCTGCCTCTGTTCAGGAAGAATTGTCTGATGTCCATCTCTGAACAGTTTATCAGGCTATGTTTAGTTTTACAGTAGGGCAGCTTCACAAACAGTCTAGGCTACTTTTACAGGACTCTCTCTACAGTATACGTATAAATCCTTATTAATTGTCCGCATGTGTGCAAGCAGCCTACGCATGGTGTGAGTCTGTGTGTGAGGGAGAGAGCACAAGCTGGTAAACTGTTGCTAAATGTAGGCTACGACGCTAATCATTGAAAAACAGATGCTAATTATGTGGGCAACATTCTCTAACAGCGATCAACTTGTCATTTTTTTCTGTCAAACAAGTTGTGAAACAAACAAATTTGTTGTAACATTAAAACAGGGGACGACTTACTTTGTGCTCAAAGTGATA
Source organism: Alosa alosa (assembly GCF_017589495.1). NCBI lineage: Eukaryota > Metazoa > Chordata > Actinopteri > Clupeiformes > Clupeidae > Alosa > Alosa alosa. The sequence continues at coordinate 30,595,649 of NC_063190.1, read as the reverse complement.
TGACGAGCTCCAGCGGACGAAATACTCGGAAGAATCAGGTGAACAATTTTCATTGGTTGTTGCGTTCAATCTTACCCAGCTACAGAGGTGCTATTTCCTGATTGGCTATTATGGCCCCTTTCTTTTTCCCCTTGTTTTTTTTTATTGGCTGGTAAGTGACAGGCACGTGCCCCAGTGAATAAGGTCTAGTGACGCCCCTGTTGTAATGGTGTGTGAGTCACTATGTCGACTGCTCCCAGTGTAGCTACAGGTGATTAGCTGGCTTAAAAACACACTCACAAATGCAAAACCAAAACGCACACACAAAAACGCTGTGGAGCCAAGCAAACACATTTCGATCTAAGCTGATTAGGACTGAGAAAGCCACCTTTTCTGGAGTACTCAAACACCTGCCTACTTAATCATCCACAGTAGAACAACTTCATTAAAAAAATGCAGCAATTCAATAGATACCTTACACTCTCTCCAACATCATGATTCGCCAACATGGTTGAAATGAATAAACGTCAGGGTGAATGCTTTGAAATAATTCTCCCACGTTTGTCCCATTAGCAATATTCACTACATGAGACAAATAAAATAAATTAAACTGATGGAAGAACTCATGTTTACAACTCCACAATGCATAACTATATCTATTCTCTCTTGTTTATCAAATTAATTGCACAGTGGTCTCTAAGAGCTATATCCTTCAATGCTATATAATGGCCTCTAAATATAGTGGTACACTCAATAGCACTTCAATATTCAATTGAATCACAAATAACTATATGACAAAAGCTCTTTAGCTTCTTGTATACCTGGGAACATACCACATACTGGATACCTAGAACAAATCATAATCAGTTGCCCCACTCCTGTGTTGACAAACACTTCTGAAAGGTGACAAATGTAAGACAAATGTTACTTGGACATTGAGCACAGAATGAGACTGTCCCCTGACTTGGTGTCCTACCATGTGGTAGAGTGATGCTGGCGCCGTCGATGATGGCCTGCGCAAGCTCATGGTCGTTGCTCTCGAAGGCCTGGGCAGCGGCCTTGAGCGCGTCCCAGATCTCCTTACGGCCTTCGAAGGCCGGCGCCGTGTCCCAGAACTCATCACGCTTGCTGCGCAACTGCCCGTCCGTCATCGGATAGTCACTCTTCCATTTGGGCTTCTCTCTCTTCAGGGGCTGGTTACGCCCCAGGGCCACTAAAGGGAGGGAGAGAGGGGGATAGAGAGAGAGAGGGATAGAGAGGGGGAGCAGTGGGTTAGAGTATGCATGCAATCCCATAAAAGCATCAGTAAAGTATGCATTAACTGCGAATGACAACCATGTGGTGTGCAAAGTACACTGCACACTGCTTCTCCATGACTGAATCCTTGAGAACGCAGGTGCACGTTTCACTGAATGCAAGTTAAATTTCACACCAACGTCTGCGTCACAAGCAGAGAGTCAACCAGGTGGGAAAATGGGTATGGACACCGTACAGCGTTGGATAACAGTAATCATACACTCACTGAAACATTCACGAAACCAACCCCACCCCACACAAGCACACACACACATACACACATCCTGAATCCTGACCTGAACATCAATATTGACATCATTGACACCAGTAATTCAATATCCTTGAGTGTGCTGCCATGCTTTATGCATATATCGCATACATGAAGCTGCCACTAGCGGCTAGTGACCAGTAGGTACCCTTTTCTCTGATGTGCCATTCAGCCAGGTCCTCCACCACACATGGAACTTTCCTAAACTGATTGGAGACAGTGAAAGGCCTCCCAGTATATGGCTCTGGTGGAAGCACAAAAGGGCCGAAGGCCAAGAAGTTACATCAACAGACAGCCAGCCTGACCTGCTTGTGAGGAAGGGAGGAGGGAGAGCGAGAGAGCAGGAGGAGGGATTTTACAGGGGGGAGAACATCTGGCGGCCATTACGCACAACCTTTCGTCCGGGACACCATGTAACAATTGCAAGATGCACAGACAAAAAAAAAAATAAAAAAACACCCTCCGCCTGAATCCTGCTGGTTGGAATTACAGGTCCACCCATGCTCTGTCACCGTGCATTCTAGAGAGCTAGACCCAGGCTTCAGTCCAGGACACTTTTGAAAAGCGGAGCAGCTGGGATTCAAATCACAGGAGAGTTGCAGAACAATCCTGATACACAATTTCAAAACATATTACCATAACAAACAGGTACCATGTATACTGGGTGAAAACTATTTTATCCTCTTAAACAACCAGCAAAAGAAATCAGTACAGATCATCTCAGTGCTGCATGGCCATCCACACAGGCGAGAGTGAGTCTAGCCATAGACATCACACCACTGTACCCACCAGCTATCAATAATTCAGCTTGGCCAGGAAATCTGCGCAGTAGTTCTGTGCGACCCAGAAATGACCACTCACTGCACACCACGGATGGAGGCCAGGAGGAACATGCCTCCTCCTCACTTAGATGAGAGATGAAAGTCCCCTGCTGCCTCAATCAGGAGGTGGGCTTGAGGGTAACATGACCTACTCCACACTTCTCAGGGGGGAAGGCACTTTACCCCATGCTTTGATGTCACAGGGCCAACATGTTCACTTCCTGTTTATGCAGGCTTTGACGTAAATACCAATTATGAGAGAAAAAAACATGAGCTGTCTTGTTGCCCCATGTTTTTGTCTTGAGACGAATAAGCGATTTCCCAGTAGGCCTTGAGTCAGACAACGCAACACAAATGCCAGCCACATCTTCAGACTCGCAGACAAACAGGCTACAGTACAAATGCCTGATGTCCAACAGAAGTTTTTACTGTAATGTCAACACCTGCTAGGCATCTCAGGCTAGGCTATAGGCTAGGTGAGAATTTCAGTGTATTGTGCCTCATGGGAAAAAAAAACTCTGTGTTGGATATCCCGAAGACATCATTAATCATTTCTCAAACATTACTCTAAATCAGTGATGGCATTGCACCATGATACTTATCACATTCATTTATACACATGATCTAGTATGTGTAATCCGTTTTATTTTTTCACAACTCCACAATATGTCAACCTTCCTCACCACATTTCACATAGGCGTAGGCTTTTTAACAACAGAATTACTGCTTACTGAATAAATGTCTTTCCTGTTAGGAGATTTGCACATGACAATAGTGTGTATATTACTTAATGAAGTGCTGCACAGTGATGCATGCTTGACCTTTCCCCGCCTGCTTTACTTGCATGCTTAGGCAACCTTGTGGGTGCATACCATACCACCAACATAATTACATTCACTTTAAAACATATGCCTTCACCATTTGCCTACACTTGCAAACACTGACACACACCACCAAATGCACACATCTTAAGGACCACAATGGAAATAAGCCCTGTGGCTTTATTGTGTTTATCCTTTTGACTGATAATTGTACAAAGTCATGAGAAAAGAACATGTTTGTTTAATCTCTAATGCCATATTTATGAACAGATTTATTACAATAAATATATTGCATATAACACCTTTAAAGAAGAACTATGCAGGTCTGGTTATTCCTTCGCTGTTTCTGATTTTTCGCTGGATTTGGGCTCGCATTTTTCACTACACAGCTCCCCCTGCAGCTTCGGTAGCAAGTGACTGCTACGCTAAACCCCCACTAGCTAGCGAGCTAGCCATCAAAAAACCAAGCTAAACACATACAGGGCTCACAAAAAAATGGTCGAGCAAACACATTGTTCAAGAGACTATCAAACCACATATTGCATTGCATATTCGGTTTTTCCGCGGAGAAGCGATAGGGGGAGACGAAGCACCCACCAAACGACCCAGAAAGTGTTGTAGAACCATCAGAACGACTCTCAACCGGCATAATTAAGGTAATTTTTGCTAAAATTGTTGCATAGTGCTACTTTAAATTGTTATGCGTTTGCTATCCAACTGAGACATAGTGTCACTGCTTTGTTCTTCTTTATGTTTGCTACGTTAGTTTGCTAAGTTGTCTTTGATTATGATAAGACTATATTTACATTTATTAGCAGACGCTTTTGAACAGAGCATCAAACAAAACACACTAGAGAGGTAGTTCACCCCTACCTTCAGTATTCCCAGAGAAAATACCACACAAAGTTTCGTTTTTGTTAGGGGGGCAAGCTGCCCCTACTTTGTTTCCAGTTTTCGGAGCCTGGGCTGCCTACAGAGACCGTTTTTTTAACAGTGTATCCACGGAATGGGCAGCTACAGGTCGTGAGAAGATGATTGTGACAAAAAATGTTATTGGTTTGAAATAGCGTCAAATCGCTGACTGCACCTTTAAAGATATCTGACACAGGACTAAAAACAAAAACTAAACTAGAACAGCATGCGGATTACATTTTTTCCTAGATGTCCAGTGAGTCAGAGCCTGTCGAAAATGTTGGTTCTTTGCCTCTTGCAACACCTTTTCACCAGTTTCATGAAAACCAGGCCAGTAGTTTTTATGGAAGACTTCACACAGTCAGACAGAAAACCGCACCGAAAACATACCCTCCTTGGCAGTGTCATGACTTTAAATAACAAAAAAAATAAGGAAACAACGCTGACATAATTAAGTCTATCACACTGGCCTCATCTTGTAAAGTGATCACATTGAAGGCCACACTGCTGTGAAGAGCATCCACTCACACTTAATGAAGCCACACACCGGCGTAAAGAAAATCCATGGCCTGATTAAGATCGTTCTTCTACTTCCTGTTTAGTGAATGATGCTCCGGTCTGTGCAGTGAGGTGGAATGGCCAACACGTTAATCTAATTTAGCACAGATGCTCTGTGGCATTTACAAGCACTCGTACTAAACAGTAGGTAGTGCCGGGGGGACAGAACACACAGAGATTATCACACCATTTCATTCCAATGGAAACTACTGCAGTTTTTGGTGTCAAGATATGAAAAATGATTGTCGACCGTACAGTGGTCATGCAGTTGTGAAGCCATGATAATTTAGGCAGAATAATCGGGATTCTTGTACATTCTATGCATATTGTATATTTCTGGTGTCCTGTTATATTTGCTTACTTAGTGAGATCACTGAAATGTAGTTTCATTCTGTCAGTGAAACAAAGAATGTGTAGAATAGATTAGATGCGCGTGTTTTCATTGTCCCTTGAGAATGCCATTCCTGACTGTCTCAAAGCATTTCTAAATCATTTAACAGCAAACAGCATTTTAGAAGGTTGCAGTGACACTGACAGCAGTGCTCATGTTAAACGACTTCACCCTCTCTCTCTTTAACTCTGGGTCACAACACATCCATGAGAGAAGAGAACAGCTTACAGAATAAGTAAATAAAACTAACAACAGCTGATTAACCTGAATGGACCGGATGCAGAGCTGAAAGAGAAGATGGAGCACTGGAACTGTCGCAGCGAAGGAAAGATATAAAGGTCATTAAGCCGGTGTATCAATTTTCACTAAAACACCAGACATAGCAGCACGTCACTCTGGTCAAATTGCATGCGGTTTGCTGAAAGCACTTTGTGAAGCCCATCACTTATAAAAGCAGACACATGGCAGCTGGTCGTTGAACAGAACAGAAAGAGAAAAAAAAACCCATCTATGAACAAGCCCTTTGCCATTTTTTTGTAATTAGAAAAGCATGGAGCTTAATTAATTCACATATTGGTTACCAACAGTTGTTGGATATAATAGTCCATTTTTGGGACAAGATGAAAATAGGCTAATTCAGTTTTTAGCTGGAACCACTAATGAACACCAGCTGTATTGAAAAGTTTGATGTTCTTACAGTGTTTGTGTGTGTATGCTCGTATGCACGTATACTCTTGAGACAGAAGAGCAGAGCAGTGCCACTCATTTTTCTCATGACAGTCACGATGTCACACATTATCCAGCTGTAAGGTGGTCTCGCCTTTAACTAATCTTTTAGTATCTGACCTTTTCTCTCTCTCAGCCAGTGCAGGGCCTTACAGTACACCCAGCCACCGCACCCCTTGTGAAAATACAGAGGAATTGAGTTCATCCATGAGGTATTTAATCCAGTGTGTACTTCTCCTCGGCAGGCAGGCGTCAGGCATATGAGCTCTTCTGAGCGAGCTGTGTGAGGGCGGCCTGACATCTGGGAACCATCAGCTCTGCCAACTGGTCAGTACAGGGAGGAGACATCAGCTTACACTCACACACAGACACAGAGAAAGAAAACCTGCAAAACAAGAAGACTGAATTGCAGTGGTGGGAAACTACGCAACGACCCAACAGCACTGGTGAACTGTGTGACTGTGACCACCACACGCTCAGAAGATCCCACAGTGTCACGCATGAGGGTGGCATGCCCATGAAGAAGCTGGACAGCTGAGCTGAAACAGCTCAGCGACTCTGAAGCTGTCATCTGGGTCAGTCAGCATGTGTGTGCATCTGCAGGAAGCCCTGTGTGACATCCTCAGTGGATAGCACGGTCGGGCACTGTGTTCCTCTGTCACTGCCTGGGTTTGCACACACACATGCACACACGGGTCATGTGACGAGTGTAAAATTACACAACCTTTGAGTGCCACGGGCCACATTACAGATCTCTGGAAACTCTTTGGGGACTCATTTGCAACTCCAATAATCCTTTTAAAGGCCATCAACATTACAGTGATGGTTTTGAACAAAACAAAAGTAGGAGCATTAATTCTCAATACCATTACGCAAGTAGGCTAATTCTAATACACAAGATTGATGGCAGTCAGTTTAAAAGTTTCTTAAAAATGACTCATCTCATAAATGAATTATGAGCTCCAGAATGGGCTACAGTTGCACGACACTCCAATTTGATCTTGAGAACGTTGTATTCTAAGATCAAATTGAACTTAAGGACACCCCACCTTCTGTGGCTACAGACCTCACTCATCTCCATGGCTACTTGGTAAGCCAAGTGCAGCCAAGCTGGACTGGGAAGAGCCTGTGTGGAGAACTCAAACACTGCATAATGCAGGACAGTCCATCGACTTCTGTTTCATCCACCACGATCCTCAAAACCTGCAACCTGATGGCTGCCCCTTCTTTTGTTTTCACATTGAGACTACTTTGTGCACGGATTAAAAAACACAACAAAACTTCCAGAAAATAAATGAGTAGAAGTACAGAGCGGTTGAGTCCCGTGATAAATGTGGTGTGGTGAATGCCCCTCTCTAGTCTGTGCTGATTGACAGAGGGGCTTCTGTGACGGAGATGAAGTGGGTTCATCTTCATGCATTAATTAAGCCAGTGCCAGCTGGTGAGGACAGAGCTCCAGATGTGCGGGGGTCTCTGTCGGTCCAGCTGTACTTTCAGCTGCATATTCTCTCCGTTACACTACTTGCGCAAGTCAAGGCTGTGCTGAATGGCACTTTGAAGAGGGCTGAGAGAGGTAGGGCCAACAATGGAAAATGTTTTGTCATAACTTCACACTGAGATTTGGATAAATACATGAAACACTTCTAGAGCTATTCAAGTGCCAGGATGTGTAGCCTTAGGCCATGAACAAGAGTTGCCATTGAACTGATGACATTCTCCACATGGTTTAGAGCAAATGTCAGTCAGGTAGGTTACAAAGAATGAGAGTAAGAAAAACATATGATGCTTTTCAGTAGTATTAGGAAAGGAGGTATGCTCCTTTAAACAGTTATAGACAATGTGCAGTGAAACTCAACCAGAGCAATTTTAAGAGTTTTTACCGAAATATTTCAGATACATTTCATTTAAATGCTACACTAAATGTCTTTCTTTATTTTGTTTTGTGTACATATACCTAGCCCGAGGTGGCAAGTGTAACTTTTAAGTCGTCAATTGTGTATGGAGTCAAGTATACTCCTTTGTGCTGAACCTGCCCCTCCCCCCTAAAGCACACGCTCAATTGTCAGTTACAGTAGCCTTACAACATCTGCAACACTAGACACCGGAAATCCCGACCAAAGAGGAACATTCGTGTTGAGGATTGGTACGAGTATTTCAAGTTAAACTCGCAAGAAAATGTTTTCCAAGCTTTGGTAACATAGAGCCAGGTTGTGACAAGATAATAATAGGCCGAATTGATGACAAACCCACAGTAACGCACGTTTAATAAGAGAGCGTTATCTAAGTGGCCGTACTACTGTTAATGATGATTCCAAAAGTTAACCTAAAATGATGCGCGAGAAAAATCTTTCTTTACAGTGCTGTTATCTACGTTACTCACATAGGCCTAAAGGGCCACGATAGCTAACATACACACACGGAGTGATTGATGCTCAGTGAGATGAACATGCACCCTACCCCGCAACAGTATCATTCTACTGCCCTTTTTAGATGTTCTCACGTTACAGAAACGACTTAAGGAATTAATAACAACGCAATGCAATAGAGTTGAGAGGGAGCAGATAATTAGGAGATAAGAGAGAAAAAAGATAAGTTACTACTCAGTATGTTCCGCATTCCTGCGCGAAAACACTGACCCACATTTTAACAACACAACTGACCGAAATAGGCTAGTTGAAAGAGGCTAGCAGTCGTTCTTTTTAGACTTAGCAAGCTAGCATGTTAGCTCGTTGGGACATCCAAAAGCTGCATCCATTGAAAGCAGTAGACAGCGTTTGCCAAAAGGCTATAATAACATTTTTGTTGCCGTTAATGTATGGCTAACAATGAGACCGGCTGGAATAACAGTGCATGAGAAAAAACACTATAATATCGGCACGATGTTACAGACAGTGAAGACAGCAGCAGACAAGGGAAGACAAGGCGCATGGGAACAAGCATGCACTAAATTTCTCCAATCAATAACTAACATATCACCCCCAGTGTATAACTTATTTCCTACCTCCAGTTCCGTCTGAATTTTCGTTTAAACTGCCTGAAGAATCATGATGACTACCCACACAACCACCCATGGATATTTTGCTGCGCTACCCCGCAGACCCTCTCTTGTTTTCTGTTTCCCCCCTTCCTCAACTACTCTTCTCAGAATAGAAATTGACAGCAGGGCGCGAGCATCAGCTGGGAAGAGGCGGAGTGTGCACACATCATCATGAGGTGACCGTTCCTCAAAGCTAGAAAAGAAAGAAACGCAAGACGTAGGCTGAAACGTTGCTTAGATATTAGAGGAGATAATTGGTGGATAATGGTGGTGATAAGTGTGTGTGTGTGTGTGTGTGTGTTGGGGGGGGTGCTAAGGTCTAAGGGCGTCTATATCGCTATGGAGAACAAGCTAATTTTTCCCCAGTGCACTGGATCTCTACCTTTATCTTCCATACTCAAACGGCTTTCTCTTTCTGTTCAAGACTATGTCTATGTTTAGACTACACATTTATTTTAATAGGCTTCTCTAAATACACTATTAGCCTACCCTAGGCCCATATCCTCCTCATCGGTGGTTTTGTATTCTCTTTTGCAGCTAGTGATTCTCTGCTGCAACCTACCATTAATGAACACAACATTTAACACAAATTCTTCAACTAGTACTTATTCACACTGACACGTGCATTACATTGTAATATGGGGTGAACTAGAATACATAGCACATGACTAGAGCACAACTCCCTTGTGTGCTACAATATTATTTCTGCATGGAAGTTGAATTCTGTCTTAGAGTAGAATCTTTTTTTGTTGTAAACCATTCATGAAAACAGTTTCAATTACATGTTTATACTTTTTATATAAGTTTATAGTTGATTAACCTGAATGTTAAACAAGGACATAGAAATGGTCACCCTGAAAATAGCCCTCTGTAGATATTCAAGCAACTGATGGTCTTTTTTGGCAAATGCAGATGCAGTGATATCACAGTGAGGTGACTCAGTGGAGGTGTTGCATGTGCTTGGTGTAATGTTGGATTCATCTCAGTGGAAATACCCCACAGGTGTATTCAGCCTAGGAAGTGAGCAAACTTTGTGGCAAAACAGACACATATTCTAGAAGACAAAGGTGATTGTATCTGAGTTATGTACACTACTGAGGCAAAAACGTATGACCCTTGTTTCTGGTCCTCTGCATACCACCAAAACAACTCCAACCTGCCAAGGCATGCAAGGCTACATGAGCTCTGTGGTATTTGGCAGCTAGATGTTAGCAGTGGATCCTTTAAGTTATATAAGTTGCAAGGTAATACTGCCATGAATCGGACTTGTTGTTCCACCACATCCCATATGGATACTCTTTCTGATTGAAATGTGGGGAATTTGGAGGCCACCTAAAGTCTTTGGGCCCTCTATATAATTTTGGGCAAAGTGCAATGTCAGGCAATGAGCAAAGTGTCTCTCATGCCTGAATTAAAGCTGTTGTGTTGAATACTGTATGAACTGAGCATTGAGCTGATCCACCAATGTTTGCACAGGATGTTGTTCAAGGTGTTACATTTATATAGCCAAGTTTTTGAATGAGCTTTAAAGGTGCCATGTGTAAGAATTGAGGTAAAAATGTCCAAAAAAATGAGCTACACGCATCAAAAGAATGAGAAGAAATAAGGGCGATGATGTCATTAAAAAATGACAAGGTATAGTGCTGCAGTGATAACCTGAATTAGCATGCTAAATTACTAGCTACAGCCCGACAGGTGTACAGTATACTCTTTGGTTCAAGTACGCCCACAAGTCGTGCAAGTTATTTGTGTATTGCAGTTTGGCTGGCGGTTACATTGCCCGCATACCACCTCCCATGGCCGAAACTGGTATTATGACACCTGTCGGGCTGTGGCTAGTAATTTAGCAACGGTTAATGGTTGGTCCCTCGGTTAGTCCCTCCTTGGGTCCTATGGGTACTCACCACTGGAGAACCCCATAAACCTCTGTTATGGAGATGTTCTAATTCAGTCATCTGGCTATAATGATTTTGGCTCATTTCTAAGTCGAGGTCCATTTCTCCCATAGTTATAGTTATAGTATTTTGCTGATGCTTTTGTCCAAAGTGACTTAAAGAATACAAACATTACAATAGTTAAAATAAACAGTTTAAAGGCCAACATTAAGTATAATAGTACAAATAACAATAGTATCAATACCAATATCAGAAATGAAAAATAATGAGTTTTATATTAACAAAACCATAAATATAAAAAGCTACGGGAATGGGCTGTTTACCAGTGTTCAATATAAATGCATTAATGTAATGATGTAAGATGAAAAGACTGAATTGGTAGAAATTGCATATAGTTTCACTTAGCCCATTTGCTTTCATACAATCACAAACAAACAGAAAGAAATACAAAAAACGTTCCCCAATCAAAACCCACGGATGTTTGCACCTGCTTAAAGCCAGGGATATAGGCTATATCCACACTACTTTGAATCAGTTTTGATACAGATTTTCAGATCAAATCCGATCTGCTTCCACAAACATTGTATAAGTTTGGGAGTAGATACAATGTGTGTCCACATTACTCCATTGATACGCAAATCAATTCACCCGTTAGCCATGCAGTCTTTAAAACCTGCATTAAAATGACAAATGCACAGTCAACAAGTATGGGTACAAGGGAAGAGATAACCAGATAAAATCTGCAAACTGGGGGGAAATGGGCAATGTTTGCCAAGTTTACGGCATGGGTGCAATAGATGCTACTTTATAGGAATTCCCAGTATAATGCCAGGTAGCTTTGTAGACGAACGACAAACAAACAATTTAGCTCCAAATAACGATGTCCACAGACACGGTAGAGTATGTTGCATGATTTAATGAAAGTATGATGTATTGCGACATCAGAAGCAAGTCAAAGTCAGTTGTAGTTTCTTATGTCTCATTCCATCGAACTGATCCGCTACCCGATCTGGCAAACTTACATAGTGCGATAGAGGGCCGCGAAGCGAATGCAGAGGTGCCGTTCACCCTGTTACGAGTTGATGAACCACTGAAACGATTTTGGAAACATTATCAAAAATCTCTTTGGTGTTGCTTTAAACCTTTTTATTTCTAATGAGAGCAACATTTTTTTTTATGATTTTGCTTAATGGTTGCTGCTCTGTGGTTTATTTTGGCAAATTAATCAAACATGTATAATTACAGTGCATGAAAATCCAAAGTCTTCTTCTTCTTCTTCTTCCCACCAAATTTCTGCGTCTAATTCAGCTTCAACCGTTTAACGTAGAAACTTCGTTCAAACTTTGTAACGTAGGTCTTGAAAAGGACACTTGAGGAATGTATTTTTCACTTTTGTAAACTTTATACTTTTTGAGATATTAACAAAAAACAAGCTTATTTTTCCCCATAGACTTTGCATTGGCACTATGACATCACAATGGGCTAATTAACTTGATTTGCACCTGTACCAACTTCCAGCTGCTCAACTAGGCCCCATCAAAGAGCCAGTTAAACTGATTGCACCTGTATCAACTGCTTTCTGCTCAACTAGGCCAACAAGGATATAAGGCACATTCCATCCAACTTTCTATCCATTCATCCTCTTCAAACCATTCACTCATCCACCCATTAAACTATCCATCAACGTCCATTAAACAATCTGCCTATCAACATCCATTCAACTTTCTGTCTATCAACATCCATTACACTATATACATTTAACTTTTAAACTATATAATCTGTCTCAGGCTTTAAGCATACAATCTGTCTCTCTTAAGACTACAGATCCTGTTCAACTATTTCCTCTGCCCACAACTGTTTCAAAATAAATGTCCTCATTACAATAATTCACTATTAGATTATTTAACTATTTAAACTACTCAACTATTTAACTGTTCAGCCATTTCAACTGTCAGTTGTTATCAACTATGCCTCCTGCCAACTGTTTCCTCTGCCCACAACTGTTTCCAAATAAAAGTTTGTTTTGCATTTTATGTTAATATACAATATGTTTTGCATTTTCATGCACTGGTAATTTCCCCGAAATTACATTTTCTAGTTTAATTTATTGGCGTGGGAGAATGACAGTGGTGCATTCATTGTTTTTCAAAAAGAAGCGGGCAGGATGCATTATTTTCAATAACACACAACTGCAGCTTTCTGCACACTCACTAGTCCGTTCCAGTGTGTCAGTTGTGTGTTTTCTGAAGGCTAAGAAGAAGCCTTGCCTCGTCTTTGAAGAATTTGACTCGGCAGGGCTCTGTTCTACCAAGCACGAATCCTCGAAGATTCTTGACTTTGAGAAACAGCCACTGATTTTGGCAAAGAGTGCCCTATAGCGCCTACCAGAGGGAAGGAGTTTTAAACATTTCCTGAAATCTACTGTCATCTCCACCGTCTTCTGTGGGTTTAGCTCTAGGTGGTTCTGACTGCACCATTTGAGTTGTTCCACCTACAATCTGTAAGCAGACTCGTCACCGTCTTGGATCAAACCAATGACAGTGGAGTCAACTTCAGGAGTTTCACAGAAGGGTTACCCGAGGTGCAGTCGTTAGTGTGTAGAGGGAGAAGAGCAGCAGGGAGAGGGCACACCCCTGGGGGGCGCCAGTACTGATGGACCTTGTTTTGGATATAACGCTCCCCAGTCTAACCTGTTGCTGCCTGTCTATCATGAAGCTGGTGATCCACTGACAGGTGGAGGCAGGCACTGTGAGCTGGGTGAGCTTCTGATAGAGCAGTTCTGGGATGATTGTGTTGAACGCCAAGCTGAAGTCTACAAATAGGATCCTGGCGTACGTTCCTGGGGAGTAGAGGTGGTGCAGGATGTCGTGCAGTCCCATATTGACAGCATGATCCGCCGACCTGTTTGCCCTGTAGGCAAACTGCAGGGGGTTCCAGCAGGGGTCCTGTTATGTCCTTTAGGTGGCTCAACATCAGTCCCTCAAAGGATTTCATGACCACGGATGTCAGGGCGATGGGCCTGTAGTCATTTAATCCTGGGATGGAGGATTTCTTGGGGACTGGGATGATGGTGGAGCATTTGAAGCAGGAGGGAACTTCACACAGCTCCAGAGACCGGTTAAAGATCTGGGTGAAGATCCGTTACTCGCAGGCAGGGGGGGAACACAGGTCCTGGACCCTTCTTGATCTTCTGCTTCTGAAAGAGCTGGCACACATCCTCCTAACAGATCCTTAGTGCAGGTGGGGGAGGGTATTGGGTGTTGAGGGTAGCCTTTTGTGCGTGTGGGGTGCATGAAAGGGTGTTTTTTCAAACCTGCCTGGCATATATATATAAGTAGCTACATTACTCTTTGGTGTGGTTTGGGTGTAACGTGCAATAAACCAATCAGAACATCATCTCACATTCCCTTTAACAACAGGCATGCTTGTTCCATAGCTGATTGCTATTATGATGGCGGATTTGCCAGGCGCAGCCAGGAGCGTTCACAGCGCTATAAGTTCAGTCAGATAAGCCCTTCTCTCCCGTGCTGCTGCTGGGGCATTTGGGTTAAATGGCATCGGCATATAGTTCAACCAGTGTTTCCCACAGAATTGGATTCAATTTGTGGCAGTAGCTGACTTGGACAACGAGGGGGGATATTAAGATTGTCTTGGTAGTGTATAGGTCTAATTGAGTGCCTGTCACTTTAAGACGTTTGAGGGAACCCTTGCAATTGTAACACAGTTGAAAGGCTGCTGATGTGTGGATGCAATTCATAACGTTTTCTACATAGTTAAAATAAAGGTTCGTACTTCTCCTTGGGACAAGCACTTTTGAATTTTGGAAAACACTTTTCCATTTACATCGGGATTTTGCAAACATTCAGTGTCAGAGTCAATAAAATGAGCCCTTCAACGAAATTGACAAGCAGCTGTAAGTAGGCTAAGCATGCTAAATTCGACATTCAAACAGTATTCTAACGTTAGCTTTGAGATACTGCTTGATTTCATAACTTAACTTAGTTTACTCTCTTCAATGTAGCCTACTATGTTGTGATAAGACCTTAGCAGAGTTCACTTTAATGCAGCAGTTTTGAACAAATTTGCGCAGCATGGTCACGATGCTAAGCGGATTTAATAGCAATTTAGCCAGACGTCTTCTATGCAATGCTTCTATGTGGCAACAACAATCCTTCAACAATCGTGAATATTTTGTTAAATGCACATGCAGAGGAGGGGCAGCGGGCTACGAGAGAGAGCGGGGCGGGGCAAGAAAAGGCTGCGTGCGTTGTGAGGGCTCTGTCGGAGATCAGTGCCCCACATGGCTACAGGCAGGCCAGCAAAGGCAGATGAGAGGCATAGTATTGGATGGGCGGTACTACCTGAGAGCAGTGCGTTAGGAAGCTCCGCCCCCCAGGTGTCTGTGCCTGTCTCTGGCCAGGTGCAGAGGGTTAGTCAGGCAATTAGCTGCCTTTTTAAAGCTCACCAGGACAAACCTCAGGCAGACTGGCTTGGACTTAAGAAGAGTGGAGACCAGATGTCAAGGCCAGTCTCAGGTGGAACGTGGCTGAAGCGATTGTGCTACTGGAAGCTACGATGGCTGGAACAGGAAAGAGGGCCTGAAGAACCGTGAACAACCAAGACAACCAATAGGGCTGGGTGACAAGGTCAGTGGCAGGGACTGAACTCCCCACTAACGTTGTCTTGTGTCTCTCTCTCTCTCCTTTGTCTCAGAAGCCGACACTGACTGCCTCAGTCCAGCACTGAAGATTTGAGTTGAACTTTGCTCCCCATCCCTTTTCCCCACTCATTATAAATAAATTCCTAAGTTTGTTTCACTGCAACCTCTGCGTCTGACTGCTTTGTTCCGATTGGTTGACCCACTACTCTGCCCCGCACTGCCGGGCGGCCACAGCGTAAAAAGCGCAGCTCGATGGCAATGCAAGGATTTGACCTTTTATATTTAAATTAAATTAAACAGAATATTAATCTGTGGCGGCCGATTTATTTATTTATTTTTTTCTCCATGGCGCCCCGCCACAGATTAGTCAATGTATGGGAAACACTGGTTCAACATCACGTCTCCTTAAGTCCTCTAATATTTCCTAATTTATGTCATCAACACAGCCGTGATTGATGGAAATGTGTACGCTAGATTTTCACATCTTAATGGACACCACACTGATTTCCCTCGTGTGGTAATTTTTTCCTTGTAATTATGTATGGTTTGCAGAAATGGGAACTGCACTGTATAGATGAGAGGAGCGAAGTTACCATCAGGCAACTCAACGAGAAACCGTTTCCAAGTTGACCTAACTTTCCAACTCTGCACAGTATCCCATTAACTGCATGACAGTAGGCTATTTACAATATTTTCTGTAAAGTAGAGTTTGTCATCATCAACTTATTGCATGCACAACATTTCTTTGAGCAGGAGAGAGAATAGCAATGAATGGACGCAGCAACTACAGAAATTGAAGCCATACCTGCTGCTTTCTTTTACTATCTATGGTTGCTGGTTAACAGCACATAATACGCTGATTTAAGCTAATTCACTAACTCAAGACTTCAAGGCCATCATGGATATAAAACGTTTTTTGAAAACAACAAAAGGATGGAGGGAACATAGCAAGGCTTGGAGTTATTTCAGATGGGCTACAACAAGGTAGGCAAAATTGTGGTGCTTCTCAAAACCTTAGTGCAGCTGGAATGATGCTTAGGCTGATGTTAAAGCGCACACGATGTTTAAAGCCATACACAACGGTAAATTGGAACAAAACTAAAGGTAACTTTAGCCTTTATAGGGCTGTATAAAGTTGTCCAAATGAATAGGTCGTAATTAGGCGTTGTTGTAAAGATATTGCATGTAGATAGGCTACTAAATTTTTAGGCGACCATTGCACAAACAAAACCGGGAAATGGACAAATATGATCAAGGCTTTGAATGTTTCCGTCTGAGCACGGGGGTGTCTGTAGATCGGTGTGCAACGCATTCATTCCTGCAGGCCTGTGGCCATGCATGCGCCCTTAAAATAGCATCTGAATTTGCGCCACTGACTTTAGACCAGGGAGTTCCTGGTCTGTGGCGGAATTGTTTTCTGAAACTGCAAAATATCAACAGGGAACGTTTGCGCCGGAACACGCCCCGTCTTTTCGCTGAAGCAATCGAATTCCCTAATTTACAGACATGTACCTGTGGAGGGAAAATGTCATAGAAAATAGGAAAGTAGGAAAGACAAAAGCGCGAGTATACAAAGTCAATTGTGCTGGAGTGCAAGATAGAGGGTAACACTCCATAATAAGGTGCCATAATGAATAGCAAACTAGTAATTACCTAACCCTTTGTTAATTGTTACTAACATATCTATTTGGCACAAGTTAGCACAAGGTTTTCATCATTAATTAATATTAGTTGTTGTTTGCATAAAATCTGTATGTTAATGTTTTAGCAAATCTATTAACTAATATTGTATTAATATGTGTTAATAGTTAACTAAATGTCTTTTTGGCACTAATTAACAGTTATTTCTTACACCATTTTAATGTTACATGTTTATTTACAAACTATATGTTAATAGAAAAGTTAATGACTTATTATTAGTTAACTAATTGTTATTAAACTGTGCTCCTGCCTATCCCAATATGAACCCCCCATAGGACCCTTACAATAGATATATAGATAGATAGATATTTTATTCCCCAAGGGGATATTCAAGAAAAAAACACGGAGCTACCTTGACATGCTGCCACTCTTGTTGGCGCCGGAACCGCTTGCAATAAAGTTGGTTAAGCTTAATTAATATATTAGTAATATATAACTATCAGTATGGGGGACCCTTATAATAAAGTTGGTTAAGCTTTATTAATATATTAATAATATATAACTATTAGTCAGACGGTGAAGGGACTGAGACCAAAACTGGCTTATCACATTTATTCCTTTAGGAAAAGTTAAAACAAAACATGCCTTCAGGCACTGGCATACATAAAACAGCATCTGCACAAGCAAAATAAAAGTTGAATGGGCTATATTACATGCATTCCTATAGCAGCTAACATCACTGTCAGCCCTACTAGCAATGAGAGACATGGAATATTCAGGTGCACAGAACGATGGTTTATTAATATTCTGAGACAGGAGCCGCTAGGGTTGTATTCCATAGTACGCACCATCATCGTGGCCCAGCCCCAAAAAAAAAAAAGATACCCGACCTTATTTACAAAATTTGCTCTCTCCTTATTGAGCCTAAGAAAAACCTTTACATAAACTGGAACAGAAAGCCCCTCTTAATCACGTCCACCTACCCATGTCATCCATCAAATAGCCTACCGCATAAAGCATAACTTTTACAATACTGGCTGTAGGCTACGTGGGCTATAGCGGTATTTCAAGCTTTTTAAAAGTTCTGGGATTTTTTTTTAAATTATGGTTGCTAAGCACACTATTTTAACGTAGTTTGGGAAGGACAGTAATACCTTTACAGAGCAAGCGGCTCTGGCTCAAATTAGGTGAGCATAGCCTACCTTATGCGCATTATAACTTCACTGCCCAACTCGCGAAAAAGGGAAAGAAAAGAAGTCTGCTCTACGCATTAACTGAATCCCTGTTCCAAACAGTGCTTTATTTTTTTTTTTAAATAAGCCTACTAGGCGGGTCAATATAGGGTTCAACGTCCAAAAAATTGATACAGGTTTTTTTCTGGATTCTGGTACTGTTGGACATGCTAAATAACATCCTAAAAATCTAGTAAAATCTGACCTTGGGAAAGGGGTCATTTTCAAAATGGCCGCAAAAATGGCTGTCAACAGGTTAGAATGGCTATATCTCAATTACTATTCAGCCTACAGGGGTGAAATTGATATCAAATGATGGTCAAATTAAACAAGAATAGGATTTTAAATGTTAAAATTGAAAATGTTTCAATGCTCTACCTTTTTCAGCCATAAATTAAAATCAATGCGTTTTAATACAGAGCAAATGCAATACAGGATTATTAACCATCTCCATGGCATGGAGGAAGATAAGACATGTCTTAACTGGTGTTATATCTCATCTAGAGGTTATATGCTTTTAGAAAATATATGGTTTTGGGTGTTTAATCTGTTTTGCCTGGACAATATAGGCTAAAATGTATCCCCTTTACACTAGATTCGCCTATACAGAATAGAGGGCAATGCATTGTTCATGGCATGGAGGAAGATGGGACATGTTTTAAATGGTGCTATATCTTATCTACAGATTATATGCTTTCAGAAAATATATATTTTAGGGTGTTTCAATTGTTTTTCCTGGACTGTATATGCCAAAATGTATTGCGACTAAGTGGCTGTTTTATGACTTTAAATGACTTTAATTTTAATGACCCATGTACTGTATAGGCATGCATTGTATATTTGTGTAGATCAATAATTGTTGGCATCTATCATTAGGGGGGAGCAAGGGGGCACAGGCCACCCTTGAGATTCGATTGGCCACCCCCAAATCTTAGACCATGTTAATGGCCAATTGTAGACTAAGGCAGGACCTTTCTTGATGCACTTGCAGCAGTTTGAAGTATCAGACGTCAGAAATGTAAATGGCAAACACGCTTGCCTTTATTGGCCTACAGGCTACTGCTTGTGCTAACACGCAAAGATATCTATTTACCTATTGCATCTGCCAGTGCCTATTTATCTAATCACACACTTAAGTCGCCGACATTTGATAGGTCATTAAGTGTTAACTGTAGGCTAGGCCTATACTTTTGTAAAAGTGTTTAATGGTAATAATGTCCTAATGTAATGTTAAGAAAACTTTTCATTTATGGTTCATCAAGCTTAGGCCTACTCACTAAACACTTTCATTCGCATCCAGGCTACAGGTAGCGATATTCTGATGACATGTATGACCATTCAACCAGTCAAGCATTTGTTGTAAAATATTGAAATTATTGGAAGTTTACATAGCTTAGGCTAAACTGTATGCTTATTTCGTCCCCAATACCTGTTTTATTAGGTCCGATCAGGAGGGATAAATGAAACATTGTGCACATTCCACTTTTGCTTATAATAATTAAATAATTCCTGAACGCAGGGCTGGACTGGCCATCTGGCATACTTTTTCCTTTTTTTTTATTGGCCGAGCCAGTCTTTATAAAGTTCATTTTTCATAGTAGCGCGTGACAACAAAATCATATGCCTGCGTTCTATTCCCAGAGCTTTCTCTGTCTATGATCTGCAGCGTTTCTCAAATTATGAGCCTCCTCGACAAGTAGATTGCTGGTCTACGGAGCCATGAATTTAAATTACGCCCCACTTCTGTCTGTTAATTTGCGGCACAATTGAATGATATCATTGAACCGCGGACCGAAAGGTTTCCCCGATCAGGAAATACTCCTTAATTTGCAACTTTCCTTCCCTTATTCTGTCTGCTGGGGCCTGACTTTGGCTGGTAGCTGGCTTGTCTTGACAGAGGAGCTGGGCCACACTGGGTAGATATGATGGTAGCCACTCTCTCTGTGTGTATAGCACTCTGGCAGTGATTCAACAGAGCATGCACTCCCTTGTTAGCATAATTAATCTCTTTCATGCAGAAAGTACATTTGGCATGTCCCTTTTTTTCAATTTTTTTGAAAAAGTCTGACATTTTGAATTTGTGTTTGGCTGTCTTGACCTCAATCTCCGTTTCAACCTGTAACCAAGACCAGTTCCAATTGGTTTTACAACCCTCATCCACTTTCTTAACTGTTAGTGCCTCACTCATCAAATTCTCTCATTCTGTAAATGAAAAGTTGCATATATTAGCCATAGTGTTACCCTAGACCTGACAGTATCATAACAGAGTGCAAAATAGTTCACTTCACTTTGCCCCTTTCTCAATCGCCCCAAAATAACGTTATTCTGCACAAAATGTACAGTTAAAATGTATCAACAGTAGTACGGTCTGTCTGTTAGGATAAGCCCACACATCAGTTTTCGCCCTTATGTGGTAGGTGTCATTGAAAATAAGTCAGTTAGTCACTTGTCACCGGGTTGCATTTACGAAAAAGCCTAGACCAGCGGCTCATTAGGCTACTAGACGTCAACAAGCTGCTAGCCTAAACAAGTACGTTACCATTAGGCTACATTTTGGAAAGGGGGTAGAGTTGGATATAACGTTAGGCTGCTACTAAAATATTACAGGACAAAATACTGCTAGTCTGTCGAACTGAACTAAACAGACTGGACGCAACAAACAAGGTTAAAAAATTCCAACTGTATTTTTGCTAGTCATGTAAAAAATGTAATTAGTGTGCTACTTAAGCAATATAGCACGAGAGAGTGGGGTTGGTCATGGATATTCCCATCGGTATTGTTCGCCAGTATACGAGGCGGAGGCCGTGGCGCAGGCAACAACAGCCGTGGGAATATCCATGACCAATCCCACGATCACGAGTGCTATATTGCTTTTATACAACAATTCTACAACAAACTAAATAATCTGAAAACACCCCATTATTGTTTAAAAATGTTAATTTCGACATCGTTCTTACGCATCAAAAAATAGTTCCCTTTTCAATAGACAGCATCTTGGTTGCTAGGTAACCAACATTCCAGATCCCTCGTTACGGGTCTTGGTGGTTTACATGTCTTCTTGAAAGAAATGTTGAAAGTCGGGCTGAAATCACATTCATATCTAGGTTTGCTGAATGCATGTTACAAGGACAATGGGCCATGTCATGTAAGGGACATGGTACTGCAAAAAAACGGAAACATTGTCTACATTGCAGAACCACTCAACTTTATTAATTTATGGTGAATAAATGTTATATTACTGTGCACAGCCTGGCGTGGCGATGCTATGCGTTAGCAGCGGTTAGCTAATTATGCTAATGTTAGTCTCCTCCAAGTGACAATCATATTATACACAATGCTGGCAATGCTAAGAACAATTAGCATCCTAGTTTATCTTACTTACATTGAGTTGACTGTGTGGCTTAATCCACAGATGTGGTGAAGCACTGTTTCGTTATGGTTTGCTAAGGAGTAACCCATTGCTTGAAATAGTGGAGAGCTGGGATGAGAACATTGTGTCAAATCTTCGCATTGTATCGCTGGAGTGATTTATTATTAGCTGTGCAAAGTCTGAGTTGAAATGTCAGGGATATTCCAACTCATGGAGCGCCTCTCGGCCAATCAGAAACAAATAAATAGTTCCATAGAACCCAATTGTTGTATAACTAGCACTAACCTGGCATAGTTATTGTAAAGACTGTAATGACACATTAGGACAACCTAAACATTACACAATGCAAATGGTAGAAATGATGTGATTAGAAGACATCAAATATGGTTAACCTTACCTTTCTTGCAAAAAGACCAGAAGTAGCGACACAAAATTACTGGATCCCGGACTGATAGATGTAGCGTTAAATCCTTGCAGTGAGTGCAGTGAAGTGCAGCCTTGTAGCAGTAGGATAATAGTGCAGCAGCAAATGGGATTTTTCGTGCACAGCTTTTTTTGATTTAGTGTTGTCTTACACTTCCTATGTTTCATGGACTGTAACGGTAGGCTATGTGTTTATGTAGTCATTTTAATACAGAATTAACTTTGATGAAATTATAATCAGACACTTCAACCCCAAAAAGAAAAGCTTCGTCCGGATCTGCACGCTTCACACAAGTCCCCCAGACAGCCGTGAAAAAGGCGGCATCCGCCAAAAGGCGCGCTGTTTGCATCCCTGTAGTCCAGTCAAATGCTTGTCAGTCATTGTATTCCTGAGGTATGTCTTCAATCGTTGTAGACAGCTGAAGGAGCGTTCAGCACTGGCAGTTAGGGTAAAAGTCTGCAGTCATTGACAAGACTTGGCAGACGTCACTGATTAAATGTGTATGAAGGCCTCCAAAGCTCAAGCTCCACATCTGCACTTTCAACATTTGGCATCAGGGCGGCATACTCCACCTTTATTTCCTCCCAAATGTTCTGCGGGTCTCTGAAAATTTCTGCAGCCTTTTTTTGTTGCTATTTTAATAAAAATATGCATGCGCTTTGGTGATGCTGTAATAAACCTCACTATTTCTTGAACAGTGTCTAGAGTGTTACGAACAACCCTGATCCTAGTAGAGTGCACAATCGCTAGGTTAAGTGCGTGGTTTCTGCAGTGAACGTAAACTACTACGGGAAATTGTGCTGTGATGCGTGCCTGAACGCCACGTGCTTTCCCGCTGATATTACCCGCACCGTCATACCCCTGCCCAACGATATTGGTAGGATCTAAGCCAAGCTCTCCTAACCGGGTCATCAAAAGCTGTGTTAAGGCCTCCCCTGTAGTGACAGATGTAGAAACAAATCCCAAAAAGTCCTCTCTGACTGAGTAGCTGTCAGTACAGTCTACAGTACATACCGAATGACAAAGGCCACTTGTTCAGAGTTACTGATGTCCGCAGTCTCATCAGCCAAAAGAGAAAACCACTTGGCATCCTTGCATTTCTGGATAATTTCCCCTAGTATGTGTCTTCCACAGAGCTCAATGAGGTCATTTTGAATTTGATGACTAGTATATTTCGCATTGGTTGGTGCGTTGTTGACATACTGTCTTAGCATCTCGTCTCCCTTCATACGGTATTTCAAAATCGCCTGGAAATTGCTGCGTTCGTCGGTGTGGCCACGAGTAGGTATGTTCTGATGTCCGCAAGTGGCCACAAGATCGATGATGGCTTTGAGTCCATACCTATTCCGCTCTAGTGCTTGCTGGTGTGAGTGATCCAGCCTAGAGCAGATTGACTGGCTCTTCCCCGAGGCAATGTTGACAAACTCAGCTGCGTGTAGTTGGGCACTTGTATGTGCTGCTGTTGCCAAGTGTCTCGAAACATTTTTTTTGGCATTGCTCCAGTCAGTAAGTGCCTTTGTTGTCAAAACCACTTCCTCAAATGAGAAAATCATACATGAAACACAAAAAACGCCATCAACAGTCTGGCTATAACGCAGAGTGGGGTAAAGGCCCTCGTCGAAAAACTCCTCTGGCATCTTCCGTTGCTTCCCACAAATATTTCTACTTAGAGCTGTCCAACCTCTAGGGGGTTTGAAACGTGACTGTAATACTTTAAGCTTAACAGAATCAGATGTCCTTTTCAGTTCATCAGCTTTAACACTGCCGATATCATCTATAAACACCACGGATGATTGCAGTGTAAATGGGACTGCTAGGCAGTCATCACCAACATGCGAAGCAGGAGAATGTAGCAGGCTAGCTTCGGAGGTCACATCAATGCTAGGGACCAAGACCAAGGGGATTCACCCACATCTTCACTAGAATAAATTATGTTGAAGAAGACACACTGCCCAGGCTCGTGTAGCTGTCCGCTCCATCTCTTGTCACTGTCACATACCGTTCGCTTTGGCTGCTGTGTCCACAATTCATTTATTTTAAACCGGTCTGAAGCAGGATCACCTAGATGGCGGTAAATGTTAGCTTCAGAGATGCTGCAGAGGACTGGTGATCTTCCAGTATCCCTGCTGCTAGAAGTGACAGTAGAGGACAATCTCTCACTGCTGTTAGTGTCAGCATCACTGCTAACAGTACGTCTTTTAACGTTGTTAAATGTCTGAAAAATATTAAACTGCTGCTGTTTTCTTTTCATGATGATTTAGGCTATTCTATGAATGAATAGAACGTTGTTTTTAAGCGCCAGAATTGACCCATCCAAAGCCACGCCCGAAAACTGCCACAGGCCAATCGTTATCAATGCTTATCATGTCACAATGCTACGTTTTCATAATTTTATAGTCTATGGTTTGCACACCATATTCCGGTTTTATTCGGAATAATGCCAATATTCATATTGCACATGAGTCAATAAATATAAGCTAGTTGTCACACAAGTTTGTTTTATTGTTGGAGGCTAACATTGAATGATTTCACAAATTAAGCCGTGAAAAAATTGTATGCACAGTGCGTACAGGATTACGACTGGCGGCGCCACTGTTCTGAGGCTCACTAAACACTCACAGACGTAGACCATACGGAGGTAATGCATAAACATAATGCCAAACTAAATGTACATTCATTTCCTGCTAGACTGAATTGCACTTTCCATGCACACTAAACTAAACTACACTGAATGCATGGAAAGTTTCTAGCGGAGTTTACAGCTAGTCACGTTAGACTCAGTGTGTAGCCTATGAACTCGTGGTCATAATGAAAACATTAATAAACGTTCGCTAAGTTGCTAGAATTGCTGCCAAACTAAATGTACATTCATTTCCTGCTAGACTGAATTGCACTTTCCATGCACACTAAGCTAAACTACACTGAATGCATGGAAAGTTTCTAGCGGAGTTTACAGCTAGTCACGTTAGACTCAGTGTGTAGCCTATGAACTCGTGGTCATAATAAAAACATTAATAAACGTTCGCTAAGTTGCTAGAATTGCACCCAAATCCTAACAATACATATCGATCGGTATATCGAAGTTTTCTACTTAAACAACATTTTACAGTCACAAAATTAAAACAAAGTGGGGAGTACTTTACACAGTCAACCTACCCACTGCAAAGCATACCGCTTCTGTTCTGATCGGGTACGGCAACAATACAAGGACAAAACGCAGCAGAGCTGCAGTATACAGTTTCTCCAAAGGGGGCTCCAAAACACCAATCTCAATAAAGCTGCTTAATTACGGCGAAAATCACATACAAACACTAAACTACATTTCTAATTCTGTTACACCCCTCCCCTGAATTTCACCAAATTCAAGCAGCAACCAAATAGTACTTCCAAAGGCAACCAATAGTACTTCCAAGGTACACTACTTTCAAACACTAGACAGAGGGTCACCAATTACAGGACAGCCAACCACAAAGGTCTCCAATAAGGATGAAGTGATAGAAGAGGTGTGCTCTCACACAACCAACCACTGGCAGTAGGGTGCCTTATACACCCCACAAGACCATAAAGCCATAAACCATAAATTCCATAAATTTTCTACAAAGCTAATCAGAAAAGCTAGATAAATAATAATATGTCATTAACTTTTATACTAGCATATAGTTTGTAAATAAACATTTAACATTTAAATGATGTAAGAAATAACTGTTAATTAGTGCCAAAAAAGACATTTAGTTAAATATTAACAAATATTAATACAATATTAGTTAATAGATTTGTTAAAACATTAACATACAGATTTTATGCAAACAACTAATATTTAATTAATGATGAAAAAACTTAACTTGTGCCAAATAGATATTTTAGTAACAATTAACAAATATTAACAAAGGGTTAGGTAATTACTAGTTTGCTATTTATTATGGCACCTTATTATGGAGTGTTACCGTCACATACACAGTTACAGTATATAATAACTATATACAGTGTCTTTAAGTTTAAGTTGCATAGGCTATAATCCGTTGCCATTGCAGACCGTCAAATGTTTACGTTAAACGAGCACAACAAATCAGAGAAGGGAACATGGGCTTGTACCTCATCTCTTTTCAGATAGTTCCGCAACACACTACTGATACACTGCCCACATTTGTCCGATATGGCTGCGGCGCAAAATGAGTTTGGGGTCTCCAATCCGCAACCACTCTAGGGACAAGGATACAACGGCCGAATGTGGACGGGAGGGCGAATTGTAACCAAAGTGTGTCGGATACAAACCTATCCGATATAGTTTGGATATAGAAGTAACCTTTAGGTTTGGAGACTGGGAGGCCTACAGCTCAGACAGGGTTGACCTTAGGAGTGGAATCTGCCAGGCTAAACACAAATGCAAACACAAGGATCAAAAAACACTTCAATTCCTTTGTACCTTAAAATAATGTTTCCAAAATTGTTTCAGTGGTTCATCCACTCGTAACAGGGTGAACGGCACTTCTGCATTCACTTTGCGGCCTCCAAAAGCGCTATGTAAGTTTGCCAGATCGGGTAGCCGATCTGTAGTTCGATGCAATGAGACAGAAGAAACTACAAATTTGACTTTCATGATGTGGCAATACATCGTACTTTCATAAAATCATACAACATATTCTACGTTGTCTGTGGACATCGTTATTTGCAAAGCCGGTGCTGGATAAACAAATAGCGTGCGTGCGACAGAGGAAAAGTTCTTTGGTGTTGCTTTAACAGAGAGAACAAGCAGGTCATCTTCAAAGCTACCTCCCACTCTATGAACAACCTCTCTCGTTCTCCACCTCTGATGGATGTAAGGAAAACAGCTGCCCTGGATGGAATACCTGGTCATGAACTGAGAGCTTGTGCAGTGCAGCTGGCTGGGGTCTTAATAGACATTTTCAATCTGTCCCTGGCCCAGGCAGTTGTTCCCCCAAACTTTAAGACTGCCACTATTGTACCAGTGCCAAAACATGCCACCGCTATGGCCCTTAATGACTTCCACAGAGTTGCACTCACCCTCATCATTCCCAAATGCTTTGTTTCTTTCCCACCTGAAATCCTGTTTGCCTGCTCCTATGGATCCCCATCAGTTTGCCTACTGCACCAACAGGTCAGCAGACTTCAGCTCCAGAAGCAGCACTTGCTTAGTTGACTCAACCAGCAGCACAATGTCTGGTCACTGGGTGGTGACAATGATGTGCTTGGGCAACAGCAACTGAAATTCAAGGTCCACCAACAGTTGCCAGTCCCTTGGATTATATGGATATGGTATGGATTCCAGCAGGGTTTTTTGACAGGTTTTGGCTGCTTTCCCACTCTAACAAAGGCAATGGACTTCTTGGAGTGTTGGGACTTCTTTGCGATGGTCCTAAGGACCTGATCATGTGTTCTCTAGGTGGCTTTGTGCAGCCCCTGAGACCGCCCCAGGGATCCTTTCAGCACAGAGCATGCTGGTGACTCTGCTTTGCCCCACATGTGCAGATTGGATGGATTTATCAGCACATCATACAATGCTTGGATGAAAAATCGGTTTGACAATTAATCAAAGAATCATAATTCAGTCGAAATTGCTACCAAATAATCTTGATTAAACTTTGCCGAGTGCAATTCATGTACCTGTCTGGCACTGTTCCTCTAAACCCTTTCCTCTTGAATGAGTCAATCAAGTTGATGATCTATGAGGCGTGATCTCTAGATGCATGTCATTCCATTTTTCTGAAGGCCCAGTCATGCTTACTTCCTGTTTTTCTTCTGAAAATACTTTGAGCAGAAATTATAAACCTATAAACCTATATGGTTTATAACCATAATAACAAGAGAAAACAGGACAAGACAGGACAAGAGCCTTACTGTAGCAGGAAGACTCATACAGGTGTTTTGCACTCTGAATCCATCACTTCCGTCACTCTGGATTCTACCTCCGTATGGTTTGAATCAGATTTGGAAAAATTGCATTTCATGTTTGTTTTTATCATCATAGTTTTAAAAAGTCCATCTAAAAAAACAATCTGGAAAGGCTAAAAATAACATTTTGGCTGTCTGAACATTACCTCAGTCAGGCTCGATTAAGTGTCACTTTTCCATCAAGAATGTAAGGCACTTACTTAAAAATTAATTCATATTTAATCAGATGCATTTTAAGCAGAATGATTCACTGGAATGAGTCACTGGAGATGGGGAAGAACTGGGTCCGTCTATCTGTCTGTCTGTACTGGTCTGACATACTTGGTCACCACCCAAAGGAAAAGTTATTGTCTCGGAATTCTTTTCTTTGTCTCACAAGAAATAAATCAGCTCTTATTCAGATCTCACCTGTATCTCCTAATCCTCCTATAGGGAGAAATAGAGACTAGGAATAAATGACTTGGGCTGAGACAAGAGGAGGTTCAATCCAATGTCAAGCTAAGATTTCAAAATGCCCTTTTCCCTTCTCAATCTATTCTTCACCATCTATTCGTATTGCTTCCTATTTCTCCTAAGGGGGTTTAGGAGAAGAAGGTCAGATCTGATTTTGAATTTTGCTTTCCTATGGGCATGTCTTGGTCCTCTTACATGTACATCCGGATCTGGCTCAGAATGCAGATGCTGGGATTTGATTTCACTTCATTAATGGTTTCAGTGGAAATGATCCCTTAATACTGAGTGACAGGAGCATGGGTCTGCACCCGACTGCTCTTGTTAAAGCTGCAGTTGGCAAGATTTTTTTGATCATATTCACTGAAACCGACACTATGCTCCGACAGAACAACATAAACCACTTCTACCTCCACCTAGAGCCTGTTATTTGTTTTGCAAATATTCACAGCTCCCGGTTCTTCTGGTCCAATCAGAGCAGGGCTGTGTGAGATCTGACTGTCAATCACAGTACGGTACAGTCTGGTGTGTACTACTGATGAGCACAAACTCGATGAGAGGGTGTTCGGTGGTAGTGGGGGAGGGGCATGAGAGTTGTAAAAATTCAAAATTTTGGCTAAGTCCCCTCAATCTGTCAGACTTGCCAACTGCAGCTTTAATAATGTAACTGGTCTGCAAAATACACACCCATGGAGTTATTTTCCACATAGAGATACCTCAGGAGAGGGCAGTCCTCAGGAAAGCACCCATGAAGATTTGTAGCTCTGAAGCAACAGGAGGAAGTGAAAGAAGCATTCGATACCACAACTGAATGGGGATGTTTTCTCTGGACTGGTCTCAGACCTGCCTAACTGAAAATCTACAGTTACACATTTTCAGGCACAAAAGCAAGTCAACACTCTACACAAACATTGTAAATTGTAACATAGTGTAGTAAATAATCAGTAATGTAATATAATAAAATAAAATAATAAGTAATAAAATAATAAGTAATGGCATAAATGTCCATGTCAGGTTTATGTCATGTTATATTTTGGATAACAATATGCAAAGAAAATGAATAGAATCCATTAATAAAATCCAATATAATCCATGACTGATTTGAAGGCTTCATCCTTATTATGTAGAGCAATAACACATGTACTGCACTACTTGTACCTCATTATTTATCATGCCAATCTCTCAATTCAACACAAGATGGCACTGTGGTAGCTCAGAATATTATTTTGAAATATTCCTCAGAAAACTCCCCCAAAACCATTGTTTTGTGGCATTTGACAAACCTTTGTAAGTTATTATTTTGGTTATTTACTGTATTTATATGTTTGGCAATAGAGAACAAAGCAACTTCCTGCAATAATCTGATTGTGACAAGTTTCTGGCAAATTCTGGGATTTCAGATGAAACACTGATCATGATATCTGACACAACAACCAGGCAACACAGCATTGCCTGTGTTCCAGTCCTGAAATTAATTATACAATGGGGTAATCCACCTGGTGTCATCAAGGCATATTTTTTGCAAATGTGGTACCTGACAAGCAGTCTGACTACGATGATGATGGGCAGGAGGACCCATGAATCTTCCCTTGAATGTAGTGTGGCTAATTTTATATTTTTTCCCGCAAAGGAAGAGTTGACAAGAGACAGATATGTAAATGTATTTCAAATGTATTGTCATTTAATACAAAAGGTGTAGAAAGTTATTAGTTATTAGGACGGATCTTAAAACAAACTGCTATAAATAACTGGTGGATTTTCCTCAGTCTATGAAGGTCGGATCAGCAAATGCAAAACCCCTGCTCAGGAGGCCCCTGATGAGACAGAATAACAGGAGACAGCAACCCAACACCAGACGAAGCATGCAACACAGCAAGCACTGCACACTTAAAATCTTTAGATACCACTACAAAATATCACACCGTACACACCAATACAGTGTCTTTCCCAGTGTGATCCCTTGACAAGAAGAGGCAAAGCATCCGAGTGGATCCGGCCTTGTACAGGGATAGCCTACGCAGAAAACATTTAGGGAGGAGAACCACCAGCATCAATAGCACCACTATAGTTAAGGAACAATGAATGCTGCTATGAATAGGGCACATGGGTGGTAGGCCCAGAGGCAAAATCACAGATAACCAGACAAACAAACAAACAGAAAACAATAATGAAATGCCTATTAATTATAGGGAAACAGTGGCTGGCCTGGTCCTTTTCAGTATGCTCAACTGTCCCACAGTGCATTGACACATGAAGAGAAAAGGTGAATGTTCCATTGCAGTGCAGCCCAGCAGCTCAGGTCATAATGAGGTGATCACAACAATGTTAAAACTCCATACAGAAGCCTGTGTCCTCCATGAAGAGTAGACACACACTTCTAGAAATTACGCTGTATGAAAAGGGATTCCAAGTCACACAACAGTGTCAGCCAGCAAACACTTATCACTCTTCCAAGACATGTTGTGTGAATGTGATGCAGTTATGTTGTGTGCCGGCCTGTGTAGACCCCCACACATATTTATTAGGGAATGAAAACATGATAACAAGAGTGTTTATGGTATTTTTTTAATTTATTCATACAAACATACAATTTCAATGTTTCAATGTATACTTTTTTGATCCCGTGAGGGAAATCTGGTCTCTGCATTTATCCCAATCCGTGAATTAGTGAAACACACACAGCACACACACAGTGAGGTGAAGCACACACTAATCCCAGCGTAGTGAGCTGCCTGCTTCAACAGCGGCGCTCGGGGAGCAGTGAGGGGTTAGGTGCCTTGCTCAAGGGCACTTCAGCCGTGGCCCACTGGTCGGGGCCCGAACCAGCAACCCTCCGGTTACAAGTCCAGAGTGCTAACCAGTTGGCCACGGCTGCCCCCGAATTTGTTCATTTCCTGCATTATCATGCATATAAAGTTAGCATATATCTCCCGTTGTGTGTGTGTCTATCTTACTGTAAAGATTATAAGTAATTTGTTTCTGTCAGTTCTCTCTGCTTTGAAACCTTTTCTTCCTCTAATTTCAAGGAGGCTTCACTGTTTAACATCAAATATGCCTGTTACAATTCAATTTGCTGTCCCCAGATGTAACAAAATATCATGAGCCACTTCCCTCAATAAAATATATTTTTCTGCCTGGTGCTTTGTAGTGACTGATTAGTGTATCTTATGCCACCTGTTAACCCAGTGAAATGTTGGTTCATTGGAACTGTCGTGTGTGATTGGAAATGTTTTGTCATTCTGCAGGCCTATCTCTGTCTAAAAGGGCATACATTTTCTCTGCACAATCCTTTTCTCTGCACAATCCGTTTAGCCGGATTAAAAGGTCTTATCTGAAGTTGTTCCTCTGCAAAATGCACTTAAAGGGAAAACTAAATTAGCTCAATAGGCCTAAAGCTTCCATGCTGCCTGCCATAAGGTCAGGTTCCTGATCGTGGTTGTGCAGCTTCTCATCAAAGCAGGTTCTGTGGACATTTTTCTAACTGCTTTGATCATTTTTCAGTGATAGCAGAAGTAGAAGCAGAAGTCATGGCATTGCCCATTTTGTTTATTTTCTGCTATATTGTCACCAGTATTTGAATTGAAATATGATGTGGATGCAATTGCATAAGTCTGTTCAAACAGGATTAAAAATAAAGACATTATTTTGAATAAATGTTGTGTTTCGGTACATCATTTCTTGTCAGTGTAACTATGACTACAATTAACTATGCACTTACAATCAAATTTAGTTAAAAATCAAACCTCCGCATTCTGATATTTCAGTTTGACAGTGTCCAATTATTTGTTTTCCAATTAATTATTTGTGGGGATGGAAACAAGGCTGCTTTGAGGGCAATAAAACCTTTTATTACCAGTGTGTATTGCCGTCTCACTCCAAAAATGAATACCAAAACTAAATCTCCACAAATGAATACTGTAAATATTTAAGTATTTGCCGACTTATCCCATACTTTCTAATAAAGCCCCATGGCACTGTGCATGTTCTGTTGAATGCAGAGATGACACCAAAACCAGTCAAGTATTTATTAGGAGTGTCTAGTTTGAGACTGGAACAGTGAGTGAGCTGAAGAGTTGTACACACACACACAGGATTGTTTTGTGCAGTCTCTGTGAAGAACGAGAGTGTGTTGTGATCCAGACCCGGCTGACTATAATGCTCATTCAGACTCATGCTTCAGGATAACACAAAAGCTCTGCCACATGAGTTGACCTTCTAAGCCTATTCAATAGTTCATTAATCTGCCGTTAAATCTGCGATACATCCTGCTGTTCTGCACCCTTCAACCAGATTGATTTCATATCAGTACTGCCAGATAAGAAAAGAACTGACTTGTGACCAATTACATGTCCAAATAGTATTATAGGGGGCACAAAAATCAACAGAAACGTCATTCTTGCTTGACCTGAAATGGTGTGATTAGATACTCGTGCAAAAGATGGCGGACATCTTATCAAACTGTGCAAATCAATTCACATTTCTATCCAATAAAAATTCAAGACGGCCCCCTTTTCACAGTACAGATCATGAGAGGAATTCTGAAGACATGATCTCTAGGCATCATCACACAAGTCATTTAATATATACTCATAAATATAAATATGTTTACCTGTTAGCCATTTTCCCCATTTCATTTATTTTTATTATAAAACATACAAATCTTGTGCAAAACCATATTACAGCCTATGAGAGTGTCTACACAGAAATATGTACTGAAGCACACAGCTTATTCATTTCACTTGACCACCTGCTAGATATAAGTTGCCATACAGAAGGCATTAATTCAGTTCTCATTACTAATCATAATTTGGTGAACGGTATTTATCAAAGGGTTAATCAAAATCTTTACATTGTATTGATTCTAATATTGTGGTTGCAAAATATGAAGAGTGTGAGGAGAGACACATGTTTTGTTCAGTGAGTCACATGTGAGTATCTTGCTTTCTGGACTGAATAGCACTTGAAGCATAAATCAGCTTATATGTCAACAAGCCAATTCACAAATGCTGAAAGGGTCTGAACCTGATAATTGTTCCAAAGGGGCAACAGAACGTTCCAAAGCAAAGGTCCTTTCAATTACTTAACCAGATGTTTACCTACTCATGGAATTTGGATTTGGATTTGGATAAGAGCAGTTATCACCTTTTATGTACTCTTTCACTGGGCTCATTCAACCATCTACAGTAATTGTACAAGTAAGGACAAATATTCTATTCTTAATGTTTTTAAAACACAATGCACACTATTTTTGTGAGTCTGTGTCAGAAATATATGGCAGACTTTAGGAGGTCAAGGATTATTATTGATTTATAATTACAAATTGCAATATACAGTAGTTTAGGACTGGGAAACTGTCATGATGTGTCATTATTTATTAATACTAAACCTCTGTTGTTCACTGGCCCACACGGCAGGTTCACACAGCAAAATCTGAGATTCCACATACAAAAAATGGTTTATGATCCGTTTTATCAACAGAATTTTTGAAAACACTGATGCATGCAACAATTTCACTTTTAAAGGTTATATCTATGTGTCAAAACAACTAACTGGGGCATAGTAAGCCATTGAGATATGTCAACTTTAAAGAGGTGAAGGGGAGAAGTTTTGAGATTGTTCTGAAAATGTAGTTCTGTTGCATCAGTTGTGATGATATGATGTGTGCGTAACGGGGAAAGTTTACCCTGACTGAACCCATGAACTGGAATGAGGCTAAAATAGGCGTATATTAGGCATCTAATTATATGACAAGCCTAAACTGGAATTAAATCATCCATAAACATTCTTCTATAAATTAAATTTGAGAATATAAAGACACATATTCAGGCATAATTTTAAGGCACAGATGTCTAGCTCAGAAACCAAATCAAACCATCAGAATCAGAGGCCTTGCTATGTCTAATCTTTTCTTCTTACTCTGATTGGTCGGCTGATAAAATCATAACCTCATCAGACCTTTCTCAAAAACAAAAATTTGCTCGCAACACCAAAGAAAGCCTGTTCTCACGTAGTTCTGTCCCAGAAAGACTTTGGCAAAGGAGCAAATTTGCTGAGTGATCACAGGCTCAAAACCTTGCCTCCAAAGCTTGATTCAGCAGTGGATGTAGAGGTGTGTCCCACAGAGATGAAGCTTTGAGTGACTGGTTGGTGGTTTAAACCCTTTGTGATCCAGATGCACATGAGTCCCTTGGGGTGGCGCCACCTTGCTGCAGTGGTGCACTTACAATAATAAGCTGTGTGACTTGTTTGGGCAGTTTACCTCCAAGTGTTCTCTCACTTTTGGTACTTCTGGCTTACTTCTAACTTGACTGAGTAGAGTTGACTTGACTTGAGTAGAGTACCATGGACTTGGGCACTGAGCACAACTGTGCCTGAGGTACTTGAGGTGCCCCTCTGCCCCCATGCACCCCCCACAAGTTTGATTTCGTCAAATACCATCGTATGGACACATCCCATCAGCCACTTCATTGCCAGCCACTGCTACACTAAAACTGTTGAAGAGCCGTTTTCTAAGACGCATGACCATGTTTCTGTGATCTGCTGGAGTTCTTCCAGGCCCTCTAGGGTCCATTCCAATACTCCAGAGTAAGATCTGACGTATGCAGCAGGCATCCATTTCACATGGTCACGAGGTGACAGGTTTGGATGTACCAGCTCTTGGCAAGAAGGGACCAGACATGGGTCCCGTCCAAAAAATGATTTGCGCCGCCTTGTGGTGCCTGACATGCCTCTGAACTTCGGTTACATATGGAGACATCTTTCAGGCTTCAGCCTCTCCCCAAGTGCTTTCTCATGTGCGTATAGGATGTCCACATGTTAAATTTGGCTTGGCAGCATTTAAGAAATCGAAGAGAGACATGACATAGAGAATGTTGGACAAACGGTAGGAAATCAAGCCTCATGCCCATGTCTGCGCTTTACATAAAAACGCAAAGAATTGAATACGCCTGAAAAGGTAAAGAGCCTTAAGTGTACCCTCTAATGGAATGTATGTCTACCTACCTGTCCATCATGACTCTTCTCAGAGAGGACATCCATGCATTTGTGTAGTGACACAATGAGAGTTTTCCATCATCTGGCTCAGTGCCACAGAGCTATGTTGGTTTAAAATGCTGAGTGAGCTTTTCAACCTTTATAAAAGCAAAGGAATGATGAGTCGAGTTTCGTGTCTTCAAGTACTATTTGTAAGCTATGCCTCCTGCTGACACAATGAGAATTCATCTTTACATACAAAACATAATATATCATCCAAGTCATACAGTCTTCTTCTTTGGCAGGCGAGGCAAGTTTTCAATGCATGAAAGGGCACACTTAGAACTCTTACCTAATACTGGAATACTTCCCACGGCTTTGATTCAGCTCAGACTTTTGCTCTGACTTACCTTTGTATAGCATGGACTTGACTTCTTTATTGATTTACAGTCCTGGCTTGTGCATAGACTCATGTAAATGGAATATGAGGGTTGATAGGTGCGTGCACACACACAGACACAGACACGCACACACACACACACACACACACAATATTCTCTCTCTTCTCACCTAAATGATTTGCTTGCTTTGCAAAAGCGTGAGAGCGTCATTCCCACTGGTGGAAAGTTGGCTGTTGATTTCCAGCCCAATCCAATGGACAGAATTTCCACTGTGTGTAGCACATGCTCAAAACAAAGTCACTCAATACAAGAGAGTGAAAAAGGAAAAGCAATATTATAGCAAACATATTACATAAAACAGTCGCATCATGTCTGTTTTCCATGCTCCTCTTTAGAATAATAGCTCTTTTATTTTAGTGTCCGGGTCACAGTATCTAAAGGCTTGGAGTGTTTCACATGTTTTCACTGGAGGGGCCACCCACTGTCAAACTTGTGAGCGTGTTGTTTGATGCAAAAGCCATGCTTTTTTTGGAAGAGCAGTAAAAAAGACTTACATTAAATATATTTCACATCTTGTGACCTGTTGCTCCTCATTGTGATTTCCTCAGACAGGGTCCTTGGGTGACAATTCCTTTCATTGCAATGCCAATGGTGCTCTGACTGTTGCTGTAAAACTTCATTGTTGGTTCAAAGTCAAGAAAGATTGTTTATGCAAAACTAAGCTTTGAATCACATGGAAAAATGCAACAAAATTCATTTTACTCATAAATATTACAAATATAGCTGATTTTTCTTGCTTAGACTAACACAGCAACAATGCCTTCTTTTGCTACAAGAGGAAGGGACTAACATCTACTTATAATAAAGTAATGCATAAGTAATTAGTCACAAACAAACCACCAGCTGCTACTCGGATGACACGGATCATAAAGAAAACATGCATGGTAGCTCAATCTGATCTCTTATGTCACTACCTTTAGCTTTGATTACATGTCCCACTAGCCTTGGCATTTGGTATTGTTTTGACAATCTTATGAAACATCACAACATTTATTTCCATCCAGAGATGCACATAATTTATATCCATAAGAAGATCAATTTTTCACTGAGATCTTGCAAGCCTGACAGGAAAGTCAAACCATCACATTAAGTTGTCCCCAGCATATCCCAACGACTTTCAGGTCAGGACTCAATGGTGGTCAACTCAAGTTTCAGATGGATTCTGAAATTGGCATCTTGGAATATGCTTGTTCTGTCAGGAAAGGAAAAAAACATTGATAGGATTACGTGGTCGTTCAGTACATGCAGATCTTCAGTAGATGAGGTCACCTGACTTCATTTGATCCAGGACCTGACCAACTGAGACAGAGCCAGGTCATAAAACTGCCTCCAGAGGCTTGCCCAGTGGGCATTATGCATGATGAGGGCATTGCCCCCATGTGCTTCCTTTCATACCCTGACATGCCCATCATTCTGGAAAAGGACAAATCTGGAGTCATCAGACCACTTTTTCCAGTGCTCCACAGTCCAATGCTCATGCTCCCTAGTAAATTAAGCCTTATTTATCATTAGCACCACTAACAAGGGATTTCCTTATGGCCGTTACAGCTGTTAAATTCCAGCCCGACAAGTTCTCCTTGCATTGTGTGAGTTGAAATGCATCCGTCATGCCTAGCACCCACTGCACAAGCCTCTGGAGGCAGAGTTATGATCTGCTGAGTTGCTTCAATTTGCAGAGGTGGAAAAAGTATGAAAATATTGTACTCAAGTAAAAGTACCAATACCTTGATGAAATATTACTCAAGTACAAGTTCAAATACCGATCTGAAAATGTACTCAAGTAAAAGTAAAAAGTAGTTAATTTAAAATGTACTTTAAGTAAAAGTTACTTAGTTACTTTTTTTTTTTTGGGGGGGGTGGGTACCAGAACAACCAGTTTTACCAAAGACTTTCTAATGAGGAGATACAGCACTCAAAAAATCCTCCATAGTAAGTATGGGGTCATAGTAATGTATGGGGCCAAACGCCAATATGGCAGTTGTCTACACATCATATGTCTACACATATCACAACCCTTCCGCGGCAAAACGTCGACATGTGACATTGAGCCAATCATGTGGTGTGTTGTAAAATACATTGAGCCAATCATGTGGTGTGCTGTGAAGACATCGTGCCAATCATCTGTTGTGATCTCGCTGCTGGAGCAAGATTGGTGTAGTGAAGCCTTACGCTCACGCATTTCTGCTGAAATAGATGCACGATAAGTGCCCAAAAAGTGTTGCAATATGGCCGCCGAGGGCCGCCGGAGTTCTCCTTTAAGTTTGAGCAGTAGTTGATTTTCAAAGTTAGTTGCACTCATCCTTGGGTCGCTTTGCAGTGAACCATAATCCAGCACAACTGAAAAGCCCCTCACAGGCAGCTGAGGCAGGCAGGCCAATATTGAGTTGCAGAGAGTTTTTTTTAAATTTGGAAACGAGCAGAAGGTTCAGCAGATTAAAGGGCGTCGTACTGGGGGGGGGAAGTGGGAAGTATAGGGCCCCAATGGAGGAGAGGGCCCGTGAAAAGTGGAATACAGGGGGCACAACATTTTCACCAGGCATTAGTAATAACTCAGGTAATCCACACATAAAAAATCCAAACAACTCCATAAGTAGAGTCATGTAATGAAGTGGAATAACAAAGGGGAAAGTATTGAACACGCTTAAGAAAAAGCACTAAGGCAAGGAAAGGGAAGGAACGAGCTGGAATCTGTATAGAGAGTAGTTATCCTTTCTATCTGTGCAAATTAATATAAGCTTGGTTAGTAGCCTAAATATTAATGGGCTAGGTTTTTCATTACCAAGGTGTCACACAAGAAACATTTCATGATGGATAAAAGCAAAAAGCTCTCCCAAGACCTTTGCAACCTTATTGTTGCAAAACATACATATCAATGAAACTGGTTACAAATGCATTTCAAAACATCAGAATCTTCCAGTAAGCAGCATGGGAGCCATTATCTGCAAGTGGAAGAAACATCACTGCATCATCAACCTGCCATGCACAGGATTCATAATATTTCTGACCAGGGAGTCAGAAGGATAGTCAATTCCAAGAGCCAAGAACCACTCGGAGAAAGCTCCAGAAAGACTGGAAGGCAGCCAATTCAATTAAATAGTTCTGGAAGTAACTAAAGATCAGGATTCACAAGAGGGACCCCTGGAATCTGTTTAGAACAATGGGCCAAAATCACTAATACGTTTTGTCATATAGGAAATGTCTTGAAGCTGCCTTTACAAACAAAGGCTTTTCCACAAAGTACTGAAGAAATTTCAGTAGGCACGAATACTTTTTTCCTGTGTCATTCCACTTTAATACATAAAACTCTTATGTTTGGATTTTTTTTATGTGTGTTAATATAATGTGTGGTGAAAATTTGAATAGACTCACTGGAAGTTTAGGCTAGTTACTGAAAAAAAAAAAATTAAGCGTTCAATACTTATTTCCACCATATATTTATTTTACCTGAATATTTTAACTTCCAAATTATATGTCAAAATGAATGTCAGACGAAATTTAAAGTTTGACTGACTGGATTTTGTATACAAAACATAGTGAAAACGGTGTAAGGTCACTCTCACTCTCCCTTGCTAAAGAGCTAAATGGTTTAGTCCGCCTGCACGATTCATAAGGTAGTCTATCTTTTGTTTATTTAGTTGAGCATCGCTAGTAGTGGACCGCTAATTGTTTTGCTGCTGGTGCAATGTCTTTCTCCAAGAAAGCCAAGTCAGGTTACTAAAAACAAAGGCCAAAACAGGAAAAAGAGAGACATCAAAATGAGGGGAAACAACAACTGCTAATAAACTTCTTTCCCAAGAAAGGTGAGCACAAACGTCAAAACACGAAATCCCATGGTGTTTGCTTAAATATCTCAGCAATCATTAGTGCTAAAATGAACTGAGACAACCGATTGGAATAGTGGAAAATACACTTTCATAGGTTAGGCTAATCTGATGCATCTCGTGATCCAGCTCCATCACTTTCAGAAAGACTGCATGGCGCCAGCTTGATTCATGTCCTGTTGTAGGCTACACGCTGATCATTATCACTAGGCTTGTGGTTTAGGGCGCGATTTTTTTTCTCTCCCTTTCCGTTTTCGTCAGTCTTAACTTTTTTTTTTTTTTTTTTTACTCAAGTAACGGATGGGATTTTTGATGTAGCGAAGTACAATACTTCACTCAAAATGTAATCAAGTAAAATTTAAAATACCGATTTTATAAACTACTTAAAAAATACAAAATACACACAAAAACTACTCAATACAGTAACGTGAGTAAATGTATTTCGTTACTTTCCACCTCTGCAAGACATCAGTCAAAAA
Organism: Alosa alosa; assembly: GCF_017589495.1. NCBI lineage: Eukaryota > Metazoa > Chordata > Actinopteri > Clupeiformes > Clupeidae > Alosa > Alosa alosa. Next base: position 30,555,525 of record NC_063190.1, on the reverse strand, counting down.
CAATTGAATCTACCTGTCACACTAGTTCACCTACAGGTAGCAAGAAGCAAGAGGACAGTAGGCTTGTTCGTCTTCATGCATGCTGGGTTGAACACAATGCATACTGGGATGGACGCAATGCTTACTGGTTAGAAATCTTGTCCGACTTCTGTCCGCTGGGGAGGGACTTACCACCGTGTCACCATGTCACATGACCTTAAAATACCGCAGGAGTCTTAGCCTGCAGACAGATCTTGCAGTTGCCTTCCACGATCTGCACAAGCTGAAACACGCCCTCATGACGTCAGTTCAAAGACGTGATAGGGCCATTTGGGAGGAATCTCCTCATGACGATTTTGACGGGTGTCTCATGCTGCTTCCTTATGTTGGAATATGCGAAAATGAATGGAAATCGAAGGGATACGTTCCTACGTGATTTCTGCAACAATGGTAGGCTAGCCTACTGAAAACGTTTTCTGTTATTTTCTGCTGTTGGCTAAATAGATAGACACACATATAGGGAAAACACTTGATATTGAATTTATGTGCTACAATGCAGGCCTATTAACTGTATGACAACAGTAGTTTATTTAAACTACATCATAAGAATTTATTTCGTCAGTCATCATGCTCATTTTAATGAGTAAGAATGAAAGTAATGCTGTATTTATTGCAAACAAAATTCTGCGATATCTCCCGCGAGTCACGTCAGGCAGACGCAGTTAATCTCAAACAAGCCTAATCTCATATCATAAGAAAATCGAACCTACAACGCTGGGATAACAAGTCCCCTGCTTTAGCCACTACACCATTTCTCACTGTGGTGATTTCCAGAGTCTGTGAAGATTATAATACTATCTTATCAAAAAGCAAGGCAATACTCGAATTTACATAAATAGCAAGAATAGCCAAGTAGCGGAGTCAGTCTCTTAATCAAAATAAAGCTACAGGATAGATCAATCATTGAGTCACGAGATAAACATCCACTTCGCAAGTTTTGGTTGTGATTTTTGGTTAGGCGCTCAGGACACCAACTGGAACTACCAAGGAACGACACAAGTGCGACTGCCCTGGGGCAGTAGTTCAAATGACCAAACTTTGCATCCTTGTTTGCGATTGAGAGTTCGAGTTGAGACAGCACGCCATTTATGAAAGCAAAAATTTCCCTGGCAGAACTTTACAAAAAAAGGAGATGTCATGTCACATTCACTCCGGTTTTTCCGATGCCCATGAATGCTAGATAACTCTGGCAGATCACGTGGACAGTCAGGCGCAATTGATTATTAAATAAATAAATGTTAAGAATATTAAATGTTAAAATTAAGAATAATAATAAAAAAGGTTCTAACTATTGCGACTATTTTCCCCATAGACTGCAAAAGAAAACAAGTTTTTCCCATTGTATTCTCCATAAACATTAAAGTATATTATGTACCTACTTCTGGAATATATCTTCCGGTATGACGCATTTTGACGCGTTTGACGTCACTTCCTGAGAACTGACGTTCTCTAAATGACTTACCTAGCAAAAGAAATGGACGAACAGACTCCGTTGTTTTCAATGGGAGGGAAATTAGGCAAATTGAACGATTTTTCAGTTGGTCCCCCCAGTACTGCACAGACTTGCACTTAACTTTGCCATCGAACTGAATCTTGTAACTCATATGATAGATAGGCTAAACAGAAATTCTTCTCACACTTCCTTCGCTTTCAAAGTCATCAAAGTTAAACATTTATTTAAGTATTATTATTAATATCATCCTCACAAGTGATATCAAGTCGTGTTAATGTTGAAACTAGCACACATGATCATCTTCAAAAACAGTCATGGTAAAACAAGCAAAAAAGTTATAGCCTAGAAGATAATCTTCTTTCCACTTTCAGACCTACGGTCAATCCATCGAAAACCTCTGAAATGATTATCGTTTGTGCCGCTTTTCATTAGGTTTACTTGCCTCTATGCAATGCTTTACCTTAACATACAATGGTATTGTAGGCTACATAGCTTTGTTCATGAGTTTCCGTGCTGGCTGGACTGAGCTTCTTATCCAAACAATACGGTTGTCTCCCTACGGTGCCTTAGCTTCCCTACAACCGGACATGCTAAACATTCTTCTTACGGGAACCTAACGTTACGTACGAGGTAGTCGAGTCTGTTTTGCCTTGTATAGTTTATGTAGATAATGCAGAAGCTACAATGTCGGCACAGGCAGAGGTGGAAAAAGTATGAAAATATTGTACTCAAGTAAAAGTACCAATACCTTGATGAAATATTACTCAAGTACAAGTTCAAATACCGATCTGAAAATGTACTCAAGTAAAAGTAAAAAGTAGTTAATTTAAAATGTACTTTAAGTAAAAGTTACTTAGTTACTTTTTTTTTTTTTTTTGGGGGTACCAGAACAACCAGTTTTACCAAAGACTTTCTAATGAGGAGATACAGCACTCAAAAAATCCTCCATAGTAATGGATGGGGTCATAGTAATGTATGGGGCCAAATGCCAATATGGCAGTTGTCTACACATCATATGTCTACACATATCACAACCCTTCCGCGGCAAAAGCGTCGACATGTGACATTGAGCCAATCATGTGGTGTGTTGTAAAATACATTGAGCCAATCATGTGGTGTGCTGTGAAGACATCGTGCCAATCATCTGTTGTGATCTCGCTGCTGGAGCAAGATTGGTGTCGTGAAGCCTTACGCTCACGCATTTCTGCTGAAATAAATGCACGATAAGTGCCCAAAAAGTGTTGCAATATGGCGCCGAGGGCGCCGGAGTTCTCCTTTAAGTTTGAGCAGTAGTTGATTTTCAAAGTTAGTTGCACTCATCCTTGGGTCGCTTTGCAGTGAACCGTAATCCAGCACAACTGAAAAGCCCCTCACAGGCAGCTGAGGCAGGCAGGCCAATATTGAGTTGCAGAGAGTTTTTTATATTTGGAAACGAGCAGAAGGTTCAGCAGATTAAAGTGTAGTACTGGGGGAAAGTGGGAAGTATAGGGCCCCAATACAGGGGGCACAACATTTTCACCAGGCATTAGTAATAACTCAGGTAATCCACACATAAAAAATCCAAACAACTCCATAAGTAGAGTCATGTAATGAAGTTGAATAACAAAGGGGGAAAGTATTGAACACGCTAAGAAAAAGCTCTAAGGCAAGGAAAGGGAAGGAACGAGCTGGAATCTGTATAGAGAGTAGTTATCCTTTCTATCTGTGCAAATTAATATAAGCTTGGTTAGTAGCCTAAATATTAATGGGCTAGGTTTTTCATTACCAAGGTGTCACACAAGAAACATTTCATGATGGATAAAAGCAAAAAGCTCTCCCAAGACCTTTGCAACCTTATTGTTGCAAAACATATCAATGAAACTGGTTACAAATGCATTTCAAAACATCAGAATCTTCCAGTAAGCAGCAAACATCACTGCATCATCAACCGGCCATGCACAGGATCTCGCAATATTTCTGACCAGGGAGTCAGAAGGATAGTCAATTCCAAGAGCCAAGAACCACTCGGAGAAAGCTCCAGAAAGACTTGAAGGCAGCCAATTCAATTAAATAGTTCTGGAAGTAACTAAAGATCAGGATTCACAAGAGGGACCCCTGGAATCTGTTTAGAACAATGGGCCAAAATCACTAATAAGTTTTGTCATATAGGAAATGTCTTGAAGCTGTCTTTACAAACAAAGGCTTTTCCACAAAGTATTGAAGAAATTTCAGTAGGCACAAATACTTTTTTCCTGTGTCATTCCACTTTAATACATAAAACTCTTATGTTTGGATTTTTTATATGTGTGTTAATATAATGTGTGGTGAAAATTTCGAATAGACTCACTGGAAGTTTAGGCTAGTTACTGAAAAAAAAATTAAGCGTTCAATACTTATTTCCACCATATATTTATTTTACCTGAATATTTTAACTTCTAAATGAAATGTCAAAATGAATGTCAGACGAAATTTAAAGGTTGACTGACTGGATTTTGTATACAAAACATAGTGAAAACTGTGTAAGGTCACTCTCACTCTCCCTTGCTAAAGAGCTAAATGGTTTAGTCCGCCTGCACGATTCATAAGGTAGTCTATCTTTTGTTTATGTAGTTGAGCATCGCTAGTAGTGGACCGCTAATTGTTTTGCTGCTGGTGCAATGTCTTTCTCCAAGAAAGCCAAGTCAGGTTACTAAAAACAAAGGCCAACAGGAAAAAGAGAGACATCAAAATGAGGGGAAAACAACAACTGCTAATAAACTTCTTTCCAAAGAAAGGTGAGCACAAACGTCAAAACACGAAATCCCATGGTGTTTGCTTAAATATCTCCGCAATCATTAGTTCTAAAATGAACTGAGACAACCGATTGGAATAGCGGAAAATACACTTTCATAGGTTAGGCTAATCTGATGCATCTCGTGATCCAGCTCCATCACTTTCAGAAAGACTGCATGGCGCCAGCTTGATTCATGTCCTGTTGTAGGCTACACGCTGATCATTATTACTAGGCTAGTGGTTTAGGGCGCAATTTTTTTTCTCTCCCTTTCCGTTTTCGTCAGTCTTAACTTTTTTTTTTTTTTACTCAAGTAACGGATGGGATTTTTGATGTAGCGAAGTACAACACTTCACTCAAAATGTAATCAAGTAAAATTTAAAATACCGATTTTATAAACTACTTAAAAAAATACAAAATACACACAAAAACTACTCAATACAGTAACGTGAGTAAATGTATTTCGTTACTTTCCACCTCTGGGCACAGGATATATGCTATATGAAGTTATGGCATTTCAAAAAAATCCTAAAATGAATGGGCTTCTATGGGGTTAGCAGAGAAGTGGTCCCTCCAGCCTCCATTGATTCTTCTACTTCCGGGAATTTGCCTGCCCCCTTAGTTCATGGGTATCAGAAAAACCTTTTTCCTAGTGAAAACGTCATCATTCACGTCACGTCATGTGTGAGTCAGAGGTCGGAAACTGGGGCTAGATTTTGCTAACAGAGTTGCCCGGTTAGGGGCTCATCATCACTCATGGCGTCACGTTGTAGTTTGTTTGTAGTCCATGTGGCCTTTCATGTCCAACAGTTTTTTATTTATTTATTTATTTATTTTTTGCCTTTATTTGGACAGGACAGTGGAGAATGACAGGAAGAGAGACGGGGTGTGATTGGGAAATGACCGCAAGTCGGATTCGAACCTGGGTCCCCGTGGGCACTCGGATCCATATATGGTACGGGCGCTGTAACCTGCTGCGCCACAGCGACCCCTCCCCCTCCCCTGTCCAAAAGTTTTAATGTGAACTTGGAAATTTGTCACTTGAAAGCTGCATATCTTTTCTTTCACAAGGGTCTTACACTATATTTTAAGCAAATTTGTTTATTTAGGATTAGTGAGCGTATGTTTTAACCTTTGTTGTGCATCCATGTTTGTCACACATTTCGACGGCAAAGCACATTAACACTCGCTGTGGGAAAAACAAAGTAATCACGGGGGCGGGGCTTGTCATTCCCAGGTGCCATGAATGCATCATTAACCCTTAAAAAGTGTTACAACGTAGTTGTTCGAGCGCAAGTTGCGTCGTACCATGGTGGTTCAGCGACGCCGTTGCTAACTTTTGTAGAAACGTACCTCTGAACGGTCCCTCAAAACAGCATGCTGACTTTACTTGAGTTTATGAAATTACCAAATATGCATAGCAGGTGAAAACAGAGTCAGCCATTCTATTATATTTACAAATCCATGAACACATGGGGTAGGTCTAATATGTTTATTTGTGTTTTCTTTTAATGAAAGAATAATGTCTAATAGTACTGTTTTTGCATTCTATTATGTTCTATCATTCATTCTATCATGTCATTATAATGCCCCATTCTATCTAATGCCTCCATAACTATAGTCATATGAACATAAATGTGTTAATTTGTGTAGAAAATACAAATGTTGTTGCCAAAGCTGAGCAAATATTCAAAACTTGGGTGTGCAACATTTACATATGGTCTACTTTCTGAGTTTGCCTTTGTGTGGCTATATTACCATGGCTCCAAGTGATTATGTAAACAATATTAACTAAGCCATGACACTTGTGACTGACCGACTGACTACTTTAGGATAGCATTTTCCAGTTTGTAACAAGTCATTATTTTGGACAACAGTATATTTTTGTGTATTTTTGTTAAAAATATTTATTTCTTTATGAGGACGCCAAAACATGGTTTTACTCATCTTTACCAGGGGTGCCAATAAATGTGGAGAGCGTTGTGTGTACAGTGTGTGTGTGCACGTGCACATGCACGCGCGCGTGTAAGTGTGAATGTGAGTGCGTGCGCTCGTGGGTCTTGTCTCAAATGCCACTCTTCACACTTAACATTACACAGGTCTTCCATCAATGATTAACAAGGAGGGCAGCAGGGCCTGCAGCAGGAGAGTCATGCAGAACATGTCCAGTCATCCTATATTTAGCATCAATGAAATTCTACCGTTGTGTTACCGATAGTGGGCACCGTGCGAGACGCAGTACTGCCTGTTCCCATCAGACAGTTTGTGCAAGGGCTGCGCAGTGCCCAGAGGAAATGGAGTGGGGTAAACTGGAGTGGGTTCGGGGATGACACAAAGCCAAACCTGTAAAACATCTACTCTGATTGCTTAGTCTTCCCTCGGAAAAGAAGTCGGAAGTCGACTCCCTGGGGATTCCCTGGCTGCTTTTACCGGCCCGGCAAGCCAAGGACAAATGGCCCAAGTCGTCCAACAAAACGTCCAAGGCGCAGCTGAGACTACATTAAATTACACAAGCTCATTAGCTAAAAGCTTAATATAGTGCAATTTTAACACGGGCAAAAACAAGATTTTAATAGGTGTTTTTTATCTCATTTGGATGAGGGTTTTTGTATAGAGTGAAAGGTATACTAAATAACCTTCAAGCTAAGTTGGACTGACTTCAGACCTGCTCCTGGTGTTAATGTTGTGTATAATAAAACAACAGTACTGTCTATTTTGTAGCTTGGAGTTGCTATTTTCTCACTCCAGAGATCATTTTACCTGGCAGTGGTGGGAATAGGGATCCGAGCCCGGGGCTCGCCTTAGTTTCGACACGCACTGGAAAAGGTCATTGGAGATTTGCCAGCCTGGCGCTTCATGTAACAGATTGAACTAATGCGAGTCTGTCTCGTACTCCTATGCTTATTGGGTGGGTGTCTCTTATGACTGCGTCCGGTGACACACACACACACACATACACACACGCAGTAGTCTACGACCACCTACAGTAGCTCTGCTCTGTCCACAGTGTTGAGTAAGTGAAGACCGGGCAACAGCATAGCAGCAAGTGTTCCACACTACACCTCTTTGAGCAGTGCGCAGAGTACATGTTTCCCTCTAGAGGGCGATGCATTTGAGGGCTTTTTTGACTTCTGTAATTCCATTCCCTGGAGGCTAAACCAAAGTGCACTAGGAGGATTCTATGGTCATAGTAGGTCATATGAACTACTGTAATAAAAACAGAAGTGTGACTCCCCTGTGCTCTGGCAAAGGTTGACACAACATCTGCCGGTGACCTCTGACAAGAAGTACATACCAGTCCAACTCCCAAAAATGGCACAAAATCCAATGATATAGATTGACATGTTATTACTCAACTTGAAAGCATGGAGGACGAAAATAACCCATATACTGTCCAACTCACGGCACCAGTGATAGGCTGCTTACTTGCTCTATCAAATCAAATTCCCATCCACTCAGACTGTTATTTGCAAGTGGCAGCCAGCTGGCAGAGGCAGAAAGCACCACTGAAGTGAGAGATGAGTGGGGAGAGTGAGTGCTGCCACAAGGAGGCTTTCTATTCTTACTGTCACAGGCTGCTTACATACAGAGTGAGCAGGACTCTCTCCAATGTATAAACAATCATGTGTAAATTAAGACCTGCATGTACATTGAGTGCACTGGAAATGGAAATCAACATAGTTATTGGTAGAGAAGACACACACACACACACACACACTTATGCAGATTTATATACAAATGCATGTGAAAAAAAGTGTTGTTGCCAAGGTAGCATTTTATATTAGTCTATTTTGGATTCTATATGTAGTCACTTACAGTACCCTAAGGGGAAATATGTGCCCAGTGAAATGGAGTTGTGCAAATAGTGCAGAAAATATAGCTGCATGCAAAACAAAGCCTCAAAATTTTCATTTCTGACCTGGAAGAACTCATTTGTATATGTGGGACAGTGATAAGCCATAATATTTCCTGAAAGTCTTCAGTGCCTTGCTCTGGGCCATTGACCAGTCACAGCACACAGGTTACCCTAACAAAGGTTACTTCCCTCTTCCATAGTGGCCAACGGACAAATATTCATATTCTCACAAATGACCTGAAGAAGGTCATGAGGGCCTTAACTGTAGAAAATGATCTTAAAATTACCCTCACTTGTATTTCAGGTTCCCTGCAGTTAGGCAAGTTATAGACAAAACCTATAGTACTATAAGATAAAAATCTGTCAGAAAATGGTTGCCTGTCTGGCAAAGGCACTGCAGTGAACAGTATGGGACAGAACATGTAGCTGTCACCACCGTGCCCCCCCCCCCACAGATATTATAAACCATACAGCCCTCACCCTCGTCCCTCGTCCCCTTCCCGCTGGTTGTTTTAGATCCTCTGATTTGTTGCAGGTCCGCTGGAAGCGGAGAGGCACGTGAGACAGCCGGAGTTCTCGCATAGCTGCGGTCTCTCATGGAGGTTCACACCGGGAGAGTGTGTCAGCGCAACACACATTTTTTCCGAGGCACACATCTTGGAACATGGTACACTGTGGCACATTGTGTTTTGACAGGGCATTGGGGGGATTGGCATAGCAGCAGGGGCTGCTCTTACATATTCCTGCCACCTTGGCGGGGCCAACAGGTGGAAAAACGTTTTGCACACACAGGAACAAGAGGAAGGTTAGGCCCGTGAAGGCTCATATTTGAACAATTTCACTGCAGAAGGACACGCTGTAAATTGTATATGAGTGTCGGTATCGTGTGCGTGTGTGTCTATGTATACTTTCTGATCAGTTTGTTTGCTGCTGTAAGGATTGTGAATGTCTGTGTGTCTGTGTATTTCTGGGCCTTTTTGTGTTATTGAGACTGTTTATGCAAAAGAGAGAGTGAAAGCTGAAAGGGAGGGATGAGTGCCTGTATTCGTATAAGTATAAGTATATATACTTTTTTTGATCCCGTGAGGGAAATTTGGTCTCTGCATTTAACCCAATCAGTGAATTAGTGAGACACAAACAGCACACAGTGAACACACAGTGAGGTGAAGCACACACTAATCCCGGCGCAGTGAGCTGCCTGCTACAATGGTGGCGCTCGGGGAGCAGTGAGGGGTTAGGTGCCTTGCTCAAGGACACTTCAGCCACAGCCCACTGGTCGGGGCTCGAACCGGAGTCCAGAGTGCTAACCAGTGGGCCACGGCTGCCCACATACAGTATGCTTACATATGTGCATGCAAACTGTGCATGTATGTGTGAATGGGGGCATGGGTGTGTGCCTGACTATGTGTGATAAACTGCAAAAGCCTGTCTCATCAGACCTACTTTTTTTTCTTTCTTGAGGGGTTGAGGAAGTCACACCTACATTGCCCGGATACAACCATATATACAGCAGTTTTTCAGTCTTCTTGTTTACATTCCCTCACAATTGAATATGCCATCACAGTTTATTGTTGTATATAACGTTGGGGACCTCAATACATATTGTTGGATTGTTTTTGCACACCATATGAATCATCTGTGACCACCAGTACAAATTGAAGACAATATTTTCAGTATTTACCTTGAACTATAGAATTCTATATTTAGCTTAGGAAGTACAGTCTGTCTTGCCAAGTTAGGTCTTCTTAAGTCTACTGTCATTGCAACATCCACCATAAGGTTAATCGCAAAAACTATAGATAAAACAAAATTTGCATTATGCTTTGGACATTTGGTAAAAATTAATAAAGATCCATGTTTTACCTAGTTCTACTTTTTCTACTAGTATTATTGCAGTATTAACTCCCTCATATACTTCTCTCTCATCTCCAGCTGGTCCAGAATGCGGCAGCAAGACTGCTGGCCGGATCTAAAAAGCGGGAGCATATTACCCCCATGCTAGCCTCTCTCCACTGGGTGCCCACCCAGCACAGGATCAATTTTAAGATTTTATTGATGGTTTTTACAAGCCCTGAATGGCCTGGCTCCAGCCTACATCACTGATCTCATTCACCACCACTCTGCCCCCAGGTCCCTTAGATCCTGCAACATGGGTCTTCTGCACATTCCACGGACCAGGCTTAAGCAATCACCTGCTACCCTCCATCAGAGATGCTCCCTCCATCACTAGTTTTAAATCTAGGCTTAAAACACACCTCTTCTCCTTAGCGTTTCCTGCCCTTTTGTGATTGTTTGATATCTGTATTTATGTACTCTTATGTGTATGTGTTTATGTGTTATGTACTACTGTCTTTTTATTGCACTTTGTACGGCACTTTGGTCGGTGTCACTGTATTTTAAATGTGCCTTATAAATAAATGTTACTTACTTACTTACTTACTTATTTTGTACTGATTGCACCAATGCCATCTTGTGTAGATAAGCATTTTGGTAGACGGAGACGGTACAGTATCTTAAAGTTTAGTGGACAATGGCATGTAGATGGACATTCACCTCCGAGTGGACAGTGGCACGCCGATGAATGGGACAGTCTGCCCGATTAAGTGGTCTAACACTGATAACATGAGAGGGGTAGCCCGAGGTGTCACAGACAGGTCAGCCAGCAGCGCAATGAGATAATGCTGTTGCTGACAGCAGAGATTAACCAGCAGATCTGTGCGAGTGGACACTAATGCGGTTCGACTTAACCAACAGTGAATGTTGAGGCAATTGTTCTGACCACAGAAGAGAGCACAGGGGGGAAGGTTAGAGATGATGCAACATGGATTTGTTTGCTGAACAAAGGTTAGTCTTTTTTTTAAGTTTCCTGGAAAGTTTATTCATCTCTGTGTCTGCTGGGTTTTAAGTCCCCTTAACACTTTTGAAGATTTCCACAATCTGCGTCTTTGACCATTTTCTTGTCACCATCATCATCATCACCATCGTATCATAATGTCATCATAATACACAATATTTCGTGGAAGTAGTAATTTCCCTCAATGTTTCTCTGTATATTTTGTATAGTCTACATGTAATAACACTGTTAAACATATTGCTAGTATAACATGGTTTGATGAGGGAGGATGCTACTCTTACTTTTAACCTAAACCTACCAGTGTGTATTTCCCAAATGACAATAAACCAATTCAATTGCCGTAGCTGAATATATCACAATTAACAACCATGTCGGCTTCAGTGTACTGAGTTTATCAGCAAAATGTAAATACTGTTAAGTGCTATCAGCAGATTGCACAGATGCACTGTTAAGTTGGGTTGGAACTTCTGCACTTTTACAGTTATGTATATATTGGGCTTTGTTAAGGGTTTGGCAATAAGCACATATACTGTACAAGGCTTGGACTTTTATGGTGAATTCCATTGACATATGTATTTAATAGCAGCAAATGTTTTTACACGACTTTCTGTACTGTCTTCCTCTAACTTGCCTCTTACTTGATACAAACAATTTATTGAGACTGGCAAAAAAGCCTGTAAATAGCGTAAAGATCTAGGCGTTTAGTAAAGGTTATTCCTATGGTGTCAGCAGTATAATTACATTCCTGACATGCCCAAAAATGTTTAATATTTTTGTAAAATTGTAATGAGAATAAAAGCTTTCCTGGGGCCATCTGGCAGACATTAGGCTCTGCATGCCTGCAGAGGGACCAGAGATTTTTTTATTATGATGCTGAGCGATGAAATGCTTTTGGTTTAGGCCTGGAGTTTCCACCCACCACACCACCTGACCAAAACAGACGCTCACTTTAGATGTCAATGTTGATGTGGCTAATCGTGATTAATTATGCATGTAGAAATTGCTTGTTAATAAAAACCGTAAATCAAGTTGGCTGTGGATTAGGTACATTGAATTATGGTGGGGCTGTGTTACATTGACCAAATGCTTGTTTCCTCCGTACCTGGGTGGCTGTTGATTGGAGGAGGGCAGTTGAAATGGGGGTGTCATCGATCCGTCTGCGTGCTCGCTGGATGTGAGGTGAGGCTACTTTTCCTCCCGCTGTCTGCCTGACCTGAGGCCATCTGGGGAAGACAGAGGCGAGGCAGCAGAGCCCCGCGCTGGCCGTGACCTTGGCGTAAACTGTCCTCATATCCTGCCTCTGCCCTGGCGCAGGGAACACTGCCAAGATCACACCAAACAGCTGCATCAGGCCATTACAGTGCAGTGCCTCATCCTACCTGGTGTGGCCATTTAACCACAGACAAACACAACATTTCCATTAGCCTCACCAACCAAAGCTTCATACATATAAAGATGCACTGTATGAACAACATGAAGACATATTGTGTATTCTTTGAGAAAATGTGTTACATTTGAAATTTGGGACGTCAGAATATTCTGAAATGATGTGTTAGGTTAAAT